>NC_051209.1:20707520-20892966 GCF_015220075.1 Falco rusticolus | reverse complement strand
AATGGCTCACCTTCACCAGTATCTGATCCAGATCCCCAGGCTCTTCCCACCTATCTCAACGTGATCTGGATCACAGGCTATTCCCACCTGTCTTTGCTACGTTGGGTCACTGCCATTACTGTTTCAAACATGCCCTGGCACAGCCATCACCACTGATACCTGCTTGTTACACTCAGTCTCATAATCTGAAGGGCCTCACGCAGGGCACCAAGTATCACAGCACTCTCTAAACTATCAAGCTACAACAAGATCTTTTACCATCTCACGCCAGCATACACTTTGTGCTAGTCCCGCTGCTGCTGCTGCCGCCGCTGCTGCTGCTGCCACCTCCTCCTCTTACCTCATCCAGGGTGCATGTTCTTTCTCTTTCCTCTGCTTCTTTCTCTCTCACCTTCTCTTCCTCATCTGCTCTCTCTTCATTGGCTCTCAACCCCTTAACTTAACAAGTCACACCTGCACCTTATCTACATCAGCCAACCCGCTGTCCCTGAAGCCAACCCACAGTTGTATATTATCAATGCTAATTAACCTAGCTTCATTCTTCTACACTTGAAGAACTGTGTGAGTTAAAACAGGCAGAAAGAAGATCATGGTCTGAGGAGGACTTTGGAACTGAGGCAGAGACTGTAACCAGAATAGATGAATCAACTGGGATAGGATCAGATGATGGATTTGCAGAACTGACAAGACCAAAAAAAACTTCTGAAAACTTTGAATATTGACTAATAATCTGATTAGTGTATGTAAGCTGTGCTTCATTTCTTTGTTCTCTGTCACTCACTGTGGTGGTGGCCCAACTCTGAGTTGTGATTAAAGCAAGCCTAGTGGTACCCACATCTGTGTGATTTTTCTCCTTTAATATCTTCCACACCAGGAACCTCCTGGACTGTGTCTCTACTGTACTGTATTTCTAGCAGACATCTGGTAAGATGAAGTCCCCCATGAGAACAAGGGCTAGCTGTTGTGAGACTTCTCCCAGCTGCTTATAGAATATTTCATCTGCCTCTTCATCCTGGTTGGGTGGTCTATAACAGACTCCCACCAGGATATCTGCCTTGTTGGCCTTCCCCTTGATTCTTACCCATAAACACTCAACCCTATCATCACCATCATCAAGCTCTAGACAGTTGAAACACTCCCTAACATACAGGGCTACCCCATCACCTCTCCTTCCTTGCCTATCCCTTCTGAAGAGTTTATAGCCATCCATTGCAGCACTCCAGTTGTGCAAGTCATCCCACCATGTCTATCACAACTATGTCATAGTTTTCCTGCTACATAATGGCTTCCAGCTCCTCCTGTTTGTTGCCCATGCTGTGTGCATTGGTGTAGATGCATTTTAGCTGGGCTATTGTTCCTGCCACCTTTTTGGGAGGAGAAGCCCTAATTCCTACGTGACCATTCTCAGGCGCTTCCATGGTTTCTAACACATCAATAACCCTTGCATCTTTGCTGTTGAATGGATCTCCATCCCCTACCTTCACTGCGATGGCAGACCGAAGGACCTTGCTAGCACACCATCCCTCAAACACTGGTGTGACCCCAAGCTTATCTCTAGTGAGCCTGATTTTATCCCTTTCCCCCTTCAAATCTAGTTTAAAGCTCTTTCAATGAGCCCTGCTAACTGCCATGCAAAGATCCTTTTCCCCCTTTGAGACAGGCGTACCCCATCTTTTGCCAGCAGGCCTGGTGCCGTGTAAACTAACCCATGATCAAAAAACCCAAAATTCTGCCAGTGACACCAGGCTTGGAGCCAGGTATTGATTTGCTGGTTCTTCCTGTTTCTTCCCTCATCATTCCCTGCAACTGGAAGGATAGAGGAGAACACTACTTTTGCTCCTGAACCCTTAACCAGTTGTCCCGAGGCCCTGAATTCTCTCTTGATAGCCCTCAGACTTCCTGTTGCAACTTTATCTCTGCCTACCTGAAAAATCAATATTTGATAATAATCTGAGGGCCGTACCAAGGTAGGAAGTTTTCTTGTCATGTCTTGAACCTGGGCCCCAAGGAGGCAGCAGACTTCCCTAAGAAGTGGGTCTGGTCTGCATATTGGGTCTTGTTACCCACAAAAGAGAGTCTCCTATGATAATGACCCATCTTTTTGCTTTATGGAAGCAGTTTTGATGCAGAGCGTGGGCTGACTTAACCTTGGTGACACCTCCAACCTAGATAAACCATCGTCCTCATCGTTGTTTGGTTCCATTTGCAGAGCCTCGTACCTATTATGCAAGGGCACCTGGGAAGGTAAGGTAGTCACAGAGGAGATGTGCCTGCTGCACCGGGCAGGAACTTGTCGCCATTGCCCCCTATCCCTTAAGTCACTGTGTTTATCCAGGTGGAGAGAGGATAGGAAGTCCTCCATATCATGCATCCTGTCTGCCTGTTGGGCCTTGTCTCAGGGAAGGTAGAGTGCAGTTCCAGTATTCTCTCTCTCAGACTCCCTGATAATCCTCAACCTACTCACCTCCTCCCAGAGCTCTGCCACTAAGCTGAGGAGTTCCTCTTTCTGGGCACATCTCCCACAGGTGTGCTCACTACTGCTGTCCAGTACTGGCATAAGAGTAGTGCACACCCTGCAGCCTGGCACTTGGGTGGTAACATGTTCCCACCAGAGCTCTGTCTGGGAAGCTGCATCAGTTGTGTCAGGTGCAGAGCTTAGAGAGGCCATGGCTTTCTGCCAGGTGAATACCATTGCTCCCTGGTCAAGCTGGCAGAGCTTCAGTGCCCTTCCTGCATGCCCTTCCCTGTGAGCTGCTGTGCCGTGCCTTGTTTGCCCACTGATTGCTTGCACTCTCTAGGGGCTTCTTTTGTTGGGGGGCGGGGGGCAGCTTGGCCACCATTGCTCCTGGCCCTGCTCAGGTCTTGTCAGCTGCTGTCCTGTGAGCTGCAGGCTGCTGGCAGTTCCCTTGGCTCCCCCCCGGTTTAGGAAACCCCCCTGTGCACCACTCTAAAGCACTCTGCTGCAGATCCTGCCAGCACTGGAGCTGCTCGCCTTGGCAACTGAGTTTTCTGTTGTGCTGCGTAGATTTTGCTTTTTTGCAAGAGGAAAACTAGATGCATCCTATTAATTAGCTGTTAATGTTCCTTTGCTGCATCTAATCTGACTCTTACCTCCTCAGCCCACATTGAGACCTTTGGCAATAAAGGTTTTCTTGGCAAAGACAAGATCTTATTTCTTGAGAATCAGGTCATTCAGCTCAGTTAGAAAAGCAAGCAAATGAAAGCTTTTGAATTTAAGGAACTCCTCCAAAAGTGTCTTGTTTTTCACTGGGTGATGTCTTAGCTAGGGAACATGTGTCTTTTGGGTTTGGTAATCCATGTGAGAACCTATTAGTCAACCAGGTTTAAGTTTGAAGGAAAGCAGGAAATTAAGTGGTGAGGCATTGATTTCACCTGCCTATCACAAAGAGCTGGTTGATGTCCTCCCAGTAAATTACAGTTTGCAGGAGGCAGGGATTCATCTTTGCAAGTACAAGTGGGAGAACTTGTTTGGTGAAAGCAGTATTTAGGCCTGATTGCACATTTATTATTTTCCTGTAGAAACTCAGGAATGAGTTAGCACATGGTGTTTCTCCTAAAGCCTTTTGAGAACCCTTTCAGCGGGAAACAGGAATGTCGTGTTTCTCCTCCCTTTTCTTTGGTTGTGTCCATGCTTTCTCACCCTACCCTTCTGCTGCCACCAGTGTCTGTGTGGTCACATAGTCAAACAGGTCAAGGGTGCAATGCCATCAAAAACAAATCCTCCTCACTGCACTCCCAGGTTGGTTTTTCATAGAATAGCCCAGGTTGGAAGGGACCTTGAAAGATCATCTGGTTCAACCTTTTGTGGGAAAGGGAGCCTAGATGAGATTATTTAGCACCCTGTCTAATCACATCTTGAAAATTTCCAGCAATGGGGACTCTACCACGTCCCTGGGGAGGATGTAATTTTTAATTGCATTACTTCCCTGGTTCGCTGATGGAGCGGCTGTGCGCGCTCTGGTCCTGGCACGTGGATAGGAGTACAAAAGCACATAGGCACAGCACCATGGTGACGTGCGGAATTAGACTCTATAACTCGAAAGTTATAAAGTAGGTATGTTTATTGTGCGCAGATGCACGGGGGATCGCTTCCCACAAGCGTGCATGCCCGAAGTGACGAACCATCTCACATTTATACAATAAAACAAATGAATATTCAATTAACGCCTATACATATTTGTTACCTAAACCCGCTTCGTATGTTAATTAGCTTATCAGTCCTTTGCCTGGAATGTGGTGGTCTTGCAAGTTTGTAGGTGATTCATGTCCTTGTGACCATCCGATCCTGATCGTCTCCTTGCGTCTCCAGCAAGGAGCGGTCTTCTCCAGCAAGGAGACTTAGCACTCCCTCCCTCTAGATAGCATTGGAATATCTCTCATCCTTTTCTCATTCTTTTTTAAATAGCCCCTTTGTTAGAGGAGGAAGGGCAGACACCGCACCCATGACCAGTCACCATACCCACATTCCCGAGCAGACGTATACAATCACAGTCTGTGTCCATTGTCCCCATTTCACACTATTTCTCCATATTTCCCCTTTTCTATCAAACTAAGTAAATTCTTTTACTTAAGCAGTCTTCCCGAATGATATAAAGCATCATACATAAGTGTTACCCTTTTAAACATTCTCCAAACCCACAAATATAACATAATGGTTAGTATTAAGGAAATTCCTCAACTGATCAATAAGATCACAAT
The DNA here is from genome assembly GCF_015220075.1 of Falco rusticolus. Taxonomy (NCBI): domain Eukaryota; kingdom Metazoa; phylum Chordata; class Aves; order Falconiformes; family Falconidae; genus Falco; species Falco rusticolus. The sequence continues at coordinate 20,888,247 of NC_051209.1, read as the reverse complement.
GGGGTGTACCATAGTGTTAAGAATTCCTGTTGCAGAAGGTGACCAGCCAAAGAGAGTATCCCACCAATTATGGTTTCCATCCTGTTCTACCGTTTTTAAAACTTTCTTGATCCCCTCTACATCATGATGGATCATAAGAAGAGTTTTGTGTCCCTTTTCTTTGGTTTCTTCCAGTATACGTTGTAAATCTGCATGTTTTAATAGTTCTTTTATACTGCTTATATTTAGTCCTATGGGGGTAGGAATTATCATCTGTGATAGGGTAAAGTTGGATTTTAAGAATTGATGAGACACTACTGGGGCTGAGTAACTAAAATCGCATCCTGTGATAGTAGTAAAATTACAAATACAATAATTTGAATACTGTGCAGTCTCCTTTACCTCCCCATCTATGGTTATTGTGTTACACTTAGTTCTCAAACACGCACATCCCTTCCCTGCATATATAATTACTGTTTTCAAGTTTGCATTTGGTCGGGCCTCGAAATGACATATTTTCTGATCTGTATCTAAACAAGTATCCTGAGCCATTATAGTATTGCTTTCACAGAGGAAGCCCTACTGTTCTCGTATAATACAAGATTCTAAATCTACTGTTTGCCACTTGTCACCTATCTTTCTGGCCCATGTTCTATGTTCAAAAGGATATAGGAGCACCCCATTATGGTTAATTCCAAGGGCTACAATGGGGTGTATGGTAATTATTACTGCATTATGTATGGTTAATACAAAAGCTGTGATGGTGTGTGTGTTGGGGTCGTAGGTAAAGTTCACCATACTCCACCATGACTGGAGTTTTCTTTCTACCTCCGTAGCATTGTCCCAAACCATCTTTCGAATTTCCGTAGGAAATATGCCTTCCTCTCCTTCTCTTATTATGGATGCAGCTATTGATTGCATCCACATTTGGGCTTGGATACAACTTAGAGCCAGGGCGATGTCATCCTGTAAACCACCTAACGCCTTAGTGATGAGTTGATGATCTTCCATGTTTATTTGTTCCCACCTGGGGAGTACCTTCGATATCAACCATTGGTGTGCCCCTAATGCTAATAATGAAGATTTTAGTGGTTGTTGTAGTTTTGATAGATCGGCCGTGGTGACGGCTAGTTTATTCATTATCACCTCTGAATCTATGGAATTTAATACTCCGAGTCCTGTTCCCAACATTCCAGTTACATCTCTCACTATTCTGTTTCGATAAATATTTCCCCTTTTTCTTAACCAAGTTGTCCATCCCTCATAAGAGGTCCGTAAGAAGGGGGAACAGGATGGCTTAACATCAGAAACATTGACTTGTATTTGTAACTCTATTCTTTTAAGAGACCATTCTGGGTTAAACATTTGTTGCTGACCTGTATTTCTGATTACATATGGTCCAATTGTATAAATTTTTGGATTTGGTTTAGTTAATTTAAGATCAAGCGTTAATGGGGTTGTTGTAACTGTGGTGGTGGTAGGAACAGTGGTTAGCATGATTGTTACTTTAATCTTATAAGTCAGAGCTGTTCTTGGGGATTCCTTTCCTAGGCATATTATAAAGATGGGCTCGGTTAAGGTAAAATTGTGCCAACATTCCCGTGAATTAAAGCACATGGTTGTATTTAGAAGGGTAAATTCCTTATCTACCTTTCTGACATTAATCAGGGTGTCTCCCGAAATCTTGGTGTTATCCTTTTCATTATATGTTTGACACCCTACTTTTATCCTATCTCCTAATTTTCCCCATAATCGGTCGACTTTGTGTACATCCTCCCCGTCCCATTGATTCCTTTGGTACACCTCATTTTCAGAAAAAAACACCATAGCTAGTTTTGTCTTTGAGTCCACCTTTCCCATTATCCCAGTGTGTTTTTTCTGGGCATGATTCCAAGGCCAGTTATCAGGCTCTTGGTTGTAGGCAAGAGAGAGGGTACAAAAAACACAAATGGTTTAAACCCACTATTGATCATTTTAACAATTTAAACGTTTCTCATATATACATATAAAATCTGTTTTGATCAAAATATCTTTGTTTGAGTTGGGGCTTACTGATAACAAGTTGGGCAAGACTGGCCACTGGCTCAGTCCCAGACTCTTTTGTCCTATATTGTTTGTTGTGGTGCCCTTCCCATATGGTGGATCCACAACCGCTTAGGTTCACTTACTTGCCACCCACATTGTTCCCATTTGTCCGAGTAAATTTGAGTTTCAGTTCTTTTTTATCTGGGGTTACTTTCCAAGAAGTTGCAGGGGCTTTCTTAATCCGGGTATGGTGAATCCAAGAATTCTGTCCCTCAACCTTGATTGCAGTGTAGGTGGTGAGTAGGACTTGAAAAGGTCCGGTCCACTGTGGTTCCAGGGTTTTATCTGTAAAACACTTAACGTATACATAGTCTCCTGGTTGTATATCGTGAACAGGTCCATCCAGACCCCTACTGCGTGTTCCCATCACATGCTTTTCAACTCTTATTAATTGTTTGTTTAGTGCCACCATATAGGAAGTCATTGTTTCTTCACCAATCTGTGAAGACGTCCCCTTTTGTACCCCATAGGGTCGTCCATATAAAATTTCAAATGGGCTAAGCCCCTCTTTTGCTCTTGGTCTAGTTCAAATTCGTGTAAGAGCTAATGGCAAAGACTGGGGCCAAGTTAGATTTGTTTCTTGACCTAACTTGACAATCTGTTGTTTGATTAGATGATTCATCTTTTCCACCTGGCCACTCGATTGTGGTCTGTATGGGGTATGTAATTGCCAATCTATTCCTAGATGGTGGCTGATCTGTTGCACTATTCTGGACACAAAATGTGGTCCTCTATCCGAGGACATTACCGCTGGGACTCCAAACCTAGGTATTATCTCTTGGAGTAGTATTTTGGTCACTTCCCGGGCTTTAGCAGTTCTGCACGGGAAGGCTTCTGGCCAACCTGAAAAGGTATCTGTTAGTACCAATATGTCGCGACGGAGGGAAGACACAGTCACTCAATATGAGTGATCAGCAGACTTCGTTTATTGTGCCTTACAGTCATCTTTTATACCTTGTTATAATTAGCTCATACATATTACAAAAGTTAAGCTCATTATTGGTTAGTTGCCTAAATATCAAGCCTGCCCCTAGTTTCTCTTCTGTAGTTTTCTGTTCCCACCTGCAACATTCTTTTCCCACCGAAATCTTCCTGTTATTGTGTAACAAGAACAGCCAAAGACAGTGTATTTTTGCTTTACTTCAGATAAGCTGAGAGCGATGTGCATTTTTGTCCAGCCAGCTGGACTATGTCTATGTGACCCTTTTCAGCTAGCCAGTTAACCACACCAATAAATATCGATACCCCCCTTTTCTAGGAAGTTCCGAGAAATCAATCTGCCAATGTTGCCCTGGAACATTCCCTCTACTAATGTTCCCTAGTTTTATTTTATTTGCTGTATTGGGATTATTGCGTAAACACATTTCACATTGCTGAGTCACCTGTTTTATTACAGCATACAAGTTTCGCCCTATCAATTTCTGATTTAGACTTTTATATAAAGCATCAGCTCCCCAATGTGTCTTATTAATAATAGGGCTGTGGTCCATATTAAATTGGATGGTACCACTATACGACCATCTGACGTGCGGAATTAGACTCTATAACTCAAAAGTTATAAAGTAGGTATGTTTATTGCGCGCAGATGCACGGGGGATCGCTCCTCCACAAGCGTGCATACCCGAAGTGACGAACCATCTCACATTTATACAATGAACAAATGAATATTCAATTAACGCCTATACATATTCGTTACCTAAACCCCGCTTCGTATGTTAATTAGCTTATCAGTCCGTTTCCTGGAATGTGGTGGTCTTGCAGGTTTGTAGGTGATTCATGTTCTTGTGACCATCCGATCTTCTTCAGGTGATTGTGACCACCCAATCTTTCCAGCAAGGAGACTTAGCACTCCCTCCCTCTAGATAGCATTTGAATGTCTCTCATCTTTTCTTATTCTCTTTTAAATAGCCCCTTTGTTAGAGGAAGAAGGGCAGGCGTCTCCCCTTTGTTAGAGGAAGAGGGGCAGGTGTCTCCTCAAAACTGTAGTTGTCACCGCACCCATGACTAGTCACCATACCCACATTCCTTAAGCAGACACATACAATCACAATTCATGTCCATTATCCCCATTTCACATTATTTCTCCATATCACATCCCTTAAATAAGTCCACTTACTTAATTTTATTTTATCATTCATGTCCTGAATTACCTTTAAGTTTTCTTTAGAATAGTTTGGCTCTTGATCTGTACTTACAGTTTGGATTTTATCGTCTGGTATTAAGGATAATTCCTCCTTTCCTACCTCCTCTGTTACTCGTCTGGCCTCATGGTCGGCCAGGCAGTTTCCAATTTCCAAATCAGTGCCTCAGAGTGGGCCATGCCTCACATCAAGGTCTGGCATGGCATATGTTCCCACCGCTCAACGCCTACTGGGTTGCAGCCAACAGCGGAGCTCAAGATTCTTCTTGGTGGCAAACACAGAGGCCAACCCAGTCTTGCCCTTGACTATGGTAGGAGGCACCTGACCAACCTTATTCCTTGTACTTCGTTGTCAATGCAGTTTCATCTGCACATCCCATAACAAGTCACTGTCATGGCAAAAGACAGATTTACATTAGTAGATCTACTACAGAGTGTATTTTATTTCCGTTTTTCTGCCAATATCCCCACAGCCTTGCTGACCAAGGGATATTGTTTTTATCTGAACTGGGCAAGCCTCCCCCTTATCATTTTTACTGTAACAGGTAAAGCATTTTTCACCTTTCCTGGAAGTTATTTTCAGATACACCTGGTTAAAAATTTCTTTTACTTCGGGGAGGTCCTCTTTTCCTCTTTTCTGTTGAATTAAAGATAAGCTCAATATTTCAATTACTTGATCATATTTAACTTTTAATTTCATTTCCCCTTTTTTAAACTTCTAGATGTTCTAATAAATCTCATCCCAACAAAGATTTTGGTGAATTTGGCATTCTTATTTGTTTTTTTAGTTTCTACTTTAAAGGTTTCAGGATGTTTTCCTGGTGGCCAGCAGCTCCCACAACTGTAACAAATTTTTTTTTATTATTTTTTTTTACTGAAGTTTAACAAATAAGTTGGTTTTGTATTCACTAAAATTCCACCTCATACCCATTCCCTGCCCTAAAAGGGGCCGTTACCGGTCCTGTTGTACTGCAAATGCTGCAGCAATTGAGGTGACATTGTCAGGTCCTTCTGCTCAATTGTCAGCAATAGCAATCCCCTCCTCCTTACCAGCAGAAGGGTTCGGGGCAGGAGATGCTCTTCCTGCTCTGCAGGTTACACAAGCCTGCCTCTGCAACAGCACTTCTGTTTTAACTCTTTCTTACCCTGAATGCAAATCTGCTACTTGTTGCTTTAAGTCTGTGTTATTACATACCATGCCTTTGCAGGCAAACAGAAAACATCCTGCCATGCATCCCAGCATGATTCAGTCGCACCTTGGAGGGGGTACGGGGGTTTGTACAAACTCACCCCAATACTTCAACACTTTCACAAGGTCTTTGATTCTCCACCCACCCCCGTCTCAGGTTTTACATACATCAGTACAAGTTTTTATCTTACAACGTGTTTCATTCTGGTTGCTCCACAGAAGGAACCGCAACCCGAGCTTTTAAACACAAAAATTTCAACAAGAACATCTTTCTAGTTTAGGTCTTAGGTTTTTTTTTCCTATCCTTTTCTAGAGCCATAATCAAAGATCAGGTGATGTTAATCCCACACTCTTTCTAGTGCTAGTACCATAGGATCCCGAGGGGGTACTAATCCACAGTCCTTTTGCCACTCGGGTTTGTCCTGGAGGACGAAGAACATGTCTGCATATGATACTTCGTCCCATTTTCCTTCTCTTCTCAGAAACATTAATTGCAGGAGTGTTATAATCAAACATTCCTCCCTCCTGAGGCCATTTTGCATCACTCTCCAATTTATACAAAGGCCACCACTGATTACAATATTTAATCCATTTCCTTCTATTTTCGGTACCACCCTGTCCTACGATATCCCTCCAATGTTTTAATATACAACCCAAGGGCGATTTTTCACAGGGCTTACTTCTTCCATTTTCCATTTTGCAATTTTAATTACTTTGTTTTTCTCCGGCCGCCTTAGCCACCCAAGGTCGAAACGCGGATAGAGCTCCTTACTCGCTTTGCACTCAAACGCGCGTCTCAAGCACTCTTGCACTCACACTCAGTCAAAATAATTAAGCTATACACGGAAAATCAAAATGCGCATCTCAATCACACCATTCACACTCTCCGGGCAGCCCTCAGTCACACAAGCAGTATGTTATACGGTACCGTGCACTTATGTACAACTTTTAGGAACACTGACAGTTCACAAAGTATGCATTTCAATGAACAATTGCCAAAAAACAAACAACAAACAAAACCCCAATTTTTCCTGGTCTTAAGCAGAGTGTTAAGTTTTCCGCTATTTGCCACGAATTACCAGAATATTATTATTTTTCAACATACATTTCATAACTCCGAGTTTTGAACATGTAACAAGACAACACATAGAACAAACAAGACACAGAGCGCTATTTCAGTTGTTACATTCTAGGAATTCCCCAATTCTTAAGACAACCTAAAGGAAGTTTTTAGCTTCCTCTTTTTCCTACGCAAAAGTTTCCCTTTTACTTTTGCTATGAGGTCCCTCTTGTTCCTGTGAGATTCCGCCTTATTCTGTCCCGCCCCCCGCTTTCCGTCACGAGGCCTCCAGGCTTTTAGGAATGGCAGTAACCTCGGGTTTGCTCGATCTGCCCTCAAGATCGCTAGCGGCCACCCCTTGGTCAGCAAACCCCCTCCCAAGGTACCTTTCCTCCTGGGGACTATGCTGCGCGCCGGACGTCTCCGTGCGTCTCACCAGCCGCCCCGTTACTAAACATACCGTTTTATCCGTGGATCCAGGGGTTTCTCTTCTGCTCCCGGGTGAACAGCTGAGAAGAGGAGGCTCCTCCGAGGAAATCTCCCGGGGCGCGCCTAGGAGCGTCCGCTCCGCAGCTGGTCCCTCGGCCGAGCAGAAATCCTCCTGCCTGGCTCGCCAAACTGACGTGCGGAGTTAGACTCTATAACTCGAAAGTTATAAAGTAGGTATGTTTATTGCGCGCAGATGCACGGGGGATCGCTCCTCCACAAGCGTGCATGCCCAGAGTGACGAACCATCTCACATTTATACAATAAAACAAATGAATATTCAATTAACGCCTATACATATTCGTTACCTAAACCCCGCTTCGTATGTTAATTAGCTTATCAGTCCTTTGCCTGGAATGTGGTGGTCTTGCAGGTTTGTAGGTGATTCATGTTCTTGTGACCATCCGATCGTCTCCAGCGAGGAGCGGTGATTCATGTCCATGTCCTTGTGACCATCCGATCTTCTCCAGCAAGGAGACTTAGCACTCCCTTCCTCTAGATAGCATTTGAATGTCTCTCATCCTTTTCTCATTCTTTTTTAAATAGCCCCTTTGTTAGAGGAAGAGGGGCAGGCGTCTCCTCAAAACTGTAGTTGTCTCCTCAAAGCTGTGTGCCTATGTGACCAGACACCGCACCCATGACCAGTCACCATACCCACATTCCCGAGCAGAAGTATACAATCACAGTCTGTGTCCATTGTCCCCATTTCACACTATTTCTCCATATCAGCTTTACCTATTAAATTGTTCTTATCTCAACCCTTGAGTTTTACATTCCTTTCCAATTCTCCTCCCCATCCCTCTGGGTGAGGGGGAGTGAGCAAGGGGCTGCGTGGTGCTTGGTTGCTGGACAGGGTTAAACCATGTCAGAGTTGTTCACTGATTGTGGGTCAGAGTGTTGCCAGGATTTGCTGGCAGTAGAGGCTAATTCATGCTAATCTGTAGACTTGGTATTGTTTGATACAATTAATCTCAAGTAATGTGTTTCTCCTTTTAAATGCTAGTGCCCATTTCCATTGATCTATTTAACAAATAGATACCTGTGCATTTAAATGAAAATACCCTTCAACACTTAACAGCTCTGCAGGTGTCCTAGTTGTTGCTAGTCTGCTGTCTTCTTGAAGCACACAGTTTATACTGGAGCTAGTTTTCTTCCTTGTCCAATTAAGAAAAATAATTAAATCTCCCTTTTTAGTCATATCCTCCATTTTTAATCCTGTGACTGAGCTTGGCCTGCCACAGGAAGTTCTCTGCATTTCTCAACATAGTGGATCCCTAGTAAACATGGCATTAAATCCAGTCCCATGCTGCTTCTCTGTATTCATCTGTCTTTTCTTGACCTGGTGCTTTTATGCTGGGTGTTTCCTGTGCTAATGGTTATTTTATTTAAATGCCAGATGCATTGTGATTATACTTTTAGCTCAAAGTATAGGGTGGGGTTTATTAAGTGTTAGATTTAGTTACACGTACTTGATATTTAGAGTACAAGCACAAAGCATGTTTTGACTGAAGCTGCCTAGACCCAATTTGACAATCAAATAAAAAGCTGGAGCTTTCAGGAATGAAATGGCAACACCTCTTCAGCAATACAAATAATTTCCTTGCTTCTGTATTCATTGCATGTCCTTTGTTTGATGATGGAAGCTTTTAAATCAGCCATTGCATCTTATCTGAAGGATGTTTTGCAGTTGCTGAGTGTAGGTGTAGTGGATGATGTGACAAGGAGCTCAGCTGAAGAATTTGCACCTCTGTGGGGCATTCTACAGGGTTACTTAATGAATTTGATACACCAAACAAAATTTGAAGGTGCTACAAATAATCCTTCACTTCAGGGATAAAGAAATTACAGATGTCTCTTCCCATTTGAATGTTTGCCTTGAACTCTGATACAGAAATGGGAAAGAGCGAGGACTTCTGAACTGTTTCCTTCATCATACCTGTAGCATCTCCTTATGGAAGTTGCTTTTGGAACTAGATTCAAATAGTTCTTTACTAGTTTCATTTTCAGCTGAATTTGCTGTGTGAGGAGGGCAAAGCTATACACAAGAGACCAAATAGTTTGAGATGTGCTAAAACCCCCATGCAATACTTGGATTGCTTTCTAATGCTTGAAAATAAGGCTCAGATTCCTTAGTTCTTACTCAAGCTCTTTGTTCAGGTCAAACCAAGGTCATGAATAAACAATGTTGGTAGGATTTTTCCATGTGTGTATGAAAGAGACAGCACTGTCAGAAGAGCACATTTTTTGAGCAGTGGTGTTTCTTTGTCTTGCATTGGATTGTTAGGTGTAACCTCTTGCATTTATGTAATTCCTGGAGCATCTAGAGACCTCATCTGAAGTTATTGATATTTGTGCTGAAAAAATGCTTTGGTAGATGTGGGAATCCTCACTTTGAACTCATTAAGTGCTCTCTGTCATGCATATTTTTGACCAGCAGTAAGAAACCTCTGTGATGTGGGTGGCAAGGATGCATTAGCAGATATTGAGTAGTGTGTAACAGGGTATGATGGGATGAGCAGAGACCCTTGCCAGCTCCTAACTTCCACTGAGTTTCCATTGCAGGCTTCACAGCTCATTTGGGAATGAAATTTAGGGTCTGGCACACAAGTCTGCAGAGGTGGTTGACTCCTTGTGGAGATGTCATCGATGATATAGAGCAAGCATTCAACTATAGTCATCATTTCCATAGGTTTAGGACTTCCTTTTTGAATCCTTTGTGACTCGGTCAGTAAATATACTAAAGAAAATAGTAAACTGAGTAAATTGTTAAATCAGTAAATCTAATAGGGATTTAGGGTCTTCCCTCCCTTCATTAAGTTTGAGTAATGATGATTATATATGAGCTTAAATTGCCAATTTTGGACTTGTACATAGACTGCTATTTCAAGCCTCATGTCCTAGCTTTTAGTTTCTGGTCTGGATTCAATACATTAGGATTAATATATGTATATTGCTGAGGCTAAAAAGACTTTAAAATATGGTAGATATTAGTGAGTATAAATACAGACTGAGTGGGGAATGGATTGAGAGCAGCCCTGAGGAGAACGACTTAGATGGGTTGGCTTACGAGAAGCCCAACATGAACCAGCAATGTGCATTTGCAGCCCAGAAAGCCAACTGTATCCTGGCTGCATCAAAAGAAGCATGGCCAGCAGGCCGAGGGAGATGATTCTCCCCCTCTACTCTGGTCTCGTGAGACCCCATCTGGACTACTGTGTTCAGCTCTGGAGCCCCCAACATAAGGACATGGACCTGTTGGAGCGAGTCCAGAGGAGGGCCACAAAGATGATCAGAGGGCTGGAGCACTTCTCCTATGAGGACAGGCTGAGAGAGTTGGGGTTGTTCAGCCTGGAGAAGAGAAGGCTCTGGGGATACCTTATAGCATCCTTTCAGTACCTAAAGGGGGCCTACAAGAAGGCTGGAGAGGGACTTTTTACAAGGGCATGTAGTGGTAGGACAAGGGGGAATGGTTTTAAACTTAAAGAGGGTAGATTTAGATTAGATATAAGGAAGAAATTCTTCACTATGAGAGTGGTGAGGCACTGGAACAGGTTGCCCAGAGAAGTTGTGGATGCCCCATCCCTGGAAGTGTTCAAGGCCAGGTGGGATGGGGCTTTGAGCAACCTGGTCTAGTGGAAGGTGCCCCTGTCGATGACAGGGGGGTTGGAACTAGATGATCTTTAAGGTCCCTTCCAACCCAAACCATTCTATGATTCTATGATTGTGCTTGGTGGCAATTTGTTCAGATTATCTGCTGCGTGACTTCCATAAGCATGGCAAATAGAGACTATGTTTTTTGATGTTTCTCACCTGAGTAAATGCCAGCAAATAGGATCCACAATTAGCTCTATAATTGAGCACAAGGGCCTCTAGGCAGGGTTTGGGGCACGGGGAGGATATTTCTGTCTTCAAAAAAGTTGCTATTGTGATGAATTGCTTTAATTTGGAGGAGGGGAAGGCCTCTGCTGCAGAAGGTTGGTAAAGTTGGTATTTAGCTGGTGAGGAGGGGAGAAGTAAGTGGAAACTGAAAGTTCCTGGAACAGTTGTTGCTGTGCTGGGTGTCTGGGTTGAGAACACCTGTCCTGGCTGGTGGTGAGGACAGTCTTGTTGCCTCCTGATGAATAGCAGTGCATGTATGAAAAAAGTCTCTGTGTTGTTCTTGGCAAAGCTTCCTGAAGGGCTGTGAAGGAGCAGTGATGGCTCTGAGCCATCACTGCATTCTGGAAAGGAAATCCTGGTCCTGTGGGGTGTGTGGCAAAGTGCCTGTTGGGTTTTTTTAATCTTTTTTTTTTTTGGGGGGGGTGGGTATGTGTGTGTCTCAAGATTTTGCTGCTGGAATTTTTGGATCTGTGTGGATTAGAACAGTCTTAAGGCTGCTGTAGGGTATGGTAGATCGTAATGGCTGTTTTAGGAAGATTGACAATAGCTCTACATTAAAGTGCCTATGGCAGAGTTGCTTGGCACACACATTTACAGCTAATTCTCTGGCATTGCATGTGAGATGTCTAACACCTTTCTGCATTGTTAGAGGAGCAGAAATGTCCTGCCACAGGGATGTAATACAGCCCTTCAGCTTGTCCAACAAAGAAATTCTTGTCACTAAACAAAAGGCTTTCTTAAGGAATATATAGATGCCCAGACTGAATTTAGGCTTCTCTACATGGGACGAGTCACTGCACTGTTTTTTAATAGAGCCCCTCTGGATTTATGTGGCTGCTGCTCAGATTAAACTCTGATCCAGTGTGTGAAATAAGTCAGTAGTTGTCATGCTCTGCTGTTGTCCTGCTGCTGGCAGACAGTTGATGGTTAAAATCTGCTTCTGGTTTTTCTGTGCAGATAACAGTCACAAAATACATTATGAAGCATCCTCATTTGGGGTTACACTGACTGCCTGTACGTGTTGCTACTTGTCATTTTTAAGCAGATATCCAATTCCTGCTATCTTGTTGGTTGTGTTTTGTTTAACTGAAATCAGTCTTATGTGAGAATGTACTTACAAGTCCAATCAATATATTCAGTGACAGTTTAGGAAGGGGTGGGGAAGGAAATTAGTTATATGACATGTTATAAGCTAATAATGGAGTAGATGTGATGATTTGTAATGGGAATTTTTAGTTTCCCTCTCTCTGTCAGTACTTGCATCTTTTTTTCATGCAGTTCCTGCCAGGTTCTGCTCTGAAATTCAGAAACATGATTTGTAAAACATTGGAAGCAAGAGATGGCAATTTCCTTGGGGAGGCAAGTGAGCTGGAAGAGCTCTTGCAAGTGCTGGGGTGCTGTGGGTGGTGCAGGTGGGATCAGGCACTGGTGGAGGAGCCAGTCCAACTCCCTGCTCCTCGCAGGGCTACCTAACACTAAACCATATGACTAAGAGCATTGTCCAGACTCTCCTTGAACTCTGTCAGGCTTGGTGCCTTGACCACTTCCCTGGGGAGCCTGTTCCAGTGACTGACCACCCTCTCAGCGAAGAACCTTTTCCTAATGTCCAAACTGAACTTCCCCTGACGCAGCTTCATTCCATTTCCTCGTGTCCTATCGCTGGTCACCAGAGAGAAGAGATCAACACTTCCCCTTCCACTGCCACCCTTGAGGAAGTTGTATTGAACTTGTTGATTGAAAACGAATCAGTGAGAACTTCCGCCAGCTCCCTCAGTACCTTTGGAAAGATAAAACCTACTTAAAAGCTCTTGATATCTTAGAATTTGACAAGTGTTCCACTGTGCCTCCATTCTGAAGCATGGAAGTGGAAATTGTGCAGAACAAAGTTTTACTTGAAATAATTGTTCAACTTATTGCTGCTTTTCAAAGAACCTGAAAGCATACAATGAAAACTTAGAACTAAACAAACAGCTGAACGGACACATTTAGATCATTACTGGAATTAAATGAAGAAGTTAACTACAAAAGTTTCTCAAAATGTTCTGGTTGCTTTGTGGGATTTTGTTGTTGTTGTTGTTGTTGTTATATACATAGAGAACTATACACAAACAAGGAAATTAAAAAGTTGCTTAAAAAAAGGAAAGACAATAGTATACAGTATTTACAGCTTAAATGTCACCTTTTTTTAAAATTGCAGATAAACTGTTACATGACCATGCAGTACATCCACAACTCTGAATGAATACCTTTTTTTGCAGTGTAATATAGTCTTGTACGAACCATAAATAAACTATATGTTAAATTACTCTTCTCCATCACTGTTGTCACTATCTTTGAGCTTTGTAACAATGCCTAGGTCACGATCCTTTGGCTTAGGCAACTTCATCAGGTGAAAATACAAACATTTATTTCTAATACAAAGTTGCAGAATGCATTCTATCCACAAGACACTTTATGGAGAGATATTATGTTGCATTGTGTATGATCTATTAGAAATGAAAAAATGGTGTTCCTGAAAGAAAACACTTCTTTAGTTCATTACTTTAGAACTGGTTTTGCACCTGCTATACTGCAAGAATACCCTAAGCAGTAACATATCTTTGTGGCCTTTGAGATATCTGTGTGATTACATTTAAACTTAACACGCAAGCTGATTTCAAGTATAACTCTAGGCACAAGTGTGGGAAACGGCATGCTGTCGGGACACAATCTTTCTCACGTACAAAGTGTCAAATGGTATGTTACTCGGGTTAAAATCTAACATCTATGACAACTTCTTTTTCATCAAAGGATTTGCAGTTAAGTACACAAACTAATGCAGCTCAGCTGAAGTTTCACCGCTGCAACGGAGTACAGAATACTTTTCCCACTGACCTTAAAGGTTGTGGTGGTGGTGACAAAAGTGTGACAGATATTTGACTTATAACCCAAAACAAATTTTCAGCTGTGTGAAATTCACCTGTACACAAAGAACACTTATTCCTTCTGAAGCAACAGCTGAGGATTTGAACAGTCTTTTCACCTTGAGCTGTTCCCAATTTAGAGGTTAAAAAAAAAAAGAAAGAATTCAAAAGGTATTCTGTCAATATGCTGATGCAGTTGTATGCTAAATTCTGGTCACACTGAAATAGGGTTATGATCTAGCATTTATATATATGTAGCACTCCATTATAATTTATGAACAAAATTCAGAGGTTCATTTTATATCAAATTGCTTGGAATTAGATTAGGTTGCAGTTGTCATCCTAACAACTAGTTTCCACATTTTACCCCTTAACTGAAAAACACACATGATGAAAACGCGCATTTCTAGAAACAGAAGAGTAATTAAGAAAAAAAAATTCTTATGTTCACAATTGTTTTTCTAAGTCTTATAAAGTCACTTTTTTTTTTTTTTTATATGCAGCCAGAGACATTTTATTGTACGGAGGAGCTCATATTTATATCTCTGATACTGGATACAAATTTCAGCTGTATGTACCACCAGGCTCAGGGCAGAAACCATTCATGCAGTTACATATCTTTCTTACTCTCCTTCACAATACCTAGTTGTTCTCTCATCTCCTGCCAGGTCAGACATTCTCCATCCTCCTCTCATATATCTCTCTTTAGACCTTCTCTATCCTCCTCTCTCTTATTTCCCATCAGTAATAGTCAGACATTCTCCGTACTCCTCTCACACATTTCTATTCAGACATTCTCTGTCCTTCTTTGTTTGTTAATTGTGACAAGGCAAAGGTTGTGGTGTGTAGCTGGGTGACTATGGCCTGACTTATGTTATGGTCAACTAAATGCTGAATACAGGAAAAAAGGCATGGGAGACATAAGGCAAACATCAATAAGGCAGTTAAAGCAATTATAATAAAACCTGCAATACTTTTGATCCACGGCCCAAAGTTTCCCAGAGATGAGAAGAGACCAAAGGCATCCCACCCCTGGCTCTGCTGCAGATCTTTGTTTAAGGCTTTTAAGTTTTGTATGCTTTTGTGAATTGATTCAGAGTGGTCACTCAGATTCACGCAACACATCCCATCAAAGTCTTCAAACCCATGTCCCTGTGCTAACAATAAAAATCAGTAGCAGCTCAGTTCTGTAGCAACGCATGACGGACAGAATTGACATCTGTTAATAAGCCAGAAAAAGCAGTATTTGTAGTATTACTTTCTTTAGCAAGTTAGCAGCCTCATTTACAAAGCAAGTTAAGAGCGTGTATTATTCTTACTGAATAGATTAGAGAAGCAAAAATGTGTTGCGCTGCATTTCAGAACTCAACCTGAGAGTTAGTCTGTTGTGAGGTCTGCATTACAAACATTTGACACATGGTGGGGTTGCGATTGTGAAAGGGCTGCAATACCTGCTTGCAATCTTCATTGGCATTAGCATAGTTAGTTGTTTTAAAAGCAACCTTTGAGCTTCCTCATGCTCGACTTGTTGTTGCAAAATATTCTGAAGCTGATCAATAAAGGTAGTATATGACTCTCTAGGACCCTGCAAGACTGTGGCGAACAAGTCACTAGAAGCTCGCCCAGACTCCTAGCCATGTCCTTCATTTGCAAATGGTCATCCCTGGGATACCTTGCCTGAGTCACAGAATCGGCACAGTTAATTGCTCCAGCCAACTGCTCATAGTTAACAGCAATTCCTCGATTAAGGTTTTCAATCAAGGCCACTACACATAGCTCACAAAAATCAGATAACCACATCATATACTGTATCAGTTAGTACCATACAAAGCAATGACTTCCAATCGTGCAGTGTGAGTGCATAAGGCTCTGCCATCACTTCAAGAAGGGACACAGCAAATGTACTATGAATCCCCCCTTCCTGCACTGCTTTTCTTAACTCTTTAATGGCCTCATATTGCACAGGCTGCCACTCTGGAGGCTGATTCGGCCGATACAATACCGGACATGCCATAGCGACTCCCAAATCCCCTCGCTTAAGTGCTTCCCGCTTGCATTCCTGCCACTAATCCCCTGTACCCCCTTTCAACCTCCCCAATAACACAGTCAATGCATCATGGGGGGGAGGAAAAAAAAATATCTGGTTCCTTTTCTGGATCTATAGGACCTGGATCAACAGATTAATCAGTGTCAATGGAAGCACTATCCGAGTTGTCCTGTTCCTGCGCTTGGTCCTGTGCTGTGAAGGTCATTGCAACCAGCAACAGGAGCTTTGGGGATAGAAGAAGCACAGACAGAGTTGCCACCGTTGATGGTGTGTTTGTAGAGGAATTATAGAGGACTGAAGCTGGGTTAATTAACATTGATAATATACAACTGTGGGCTGGCTTCAGGGGTGGTGGGTTGGCTGATGTGGATAATGTGCAGCTGTGGCTGGTTCCTGCTAAGTAGTTAAATAGCTCTAAGGGGTTGAACAGAGGAGGAGTGGTGGTGTTTGACCTCTGGAGGAACAGTATGGGTAGTAGATGACCTTTTGAAAGTTTGTGGGGGATTGGTGGTTGTGCCAGGGCAAGGCACGGCAACTACTTATTGAAGTTAACCTGGTATGGGGTGGTAAAAGCCTTGATGTAGCTGGCTAGTTTTGTTAGTGCTGTGACAGTGTTGAGCTGTGCCGTCACTGGAATTTACAGCCTCTCCTGGTTTAGCACTGATATTATTAGTCAACACTTGGTGAAGAGTAGCCAGAATTTGCCACCAAGGTGCTAAATGTGCTCCCACCATAGAGTTCCCCCTCTGTGGCAGCATCATACAATCATCTGCTGACTGCTTGCCAGGTAGGAATTTGCAAAGTGCCATCAGGTGGAAAGTCTGGCACTTTGTCATGGATCCATTCTAACAGAGTCACTAGCTGTGGACCCATCACAGCTGGTTGCTGAGTTGCAAGCAGCTGTCACAATGCATCCAGGCTGTGCTGTTGATCTCTGGATAGCTTCCCTCCCATCATTCCTAACTGCTCACCTTTTTTGTAGGTGATGGGCGCACAAAGTTTCTGTGGATCCTGGTTCAGTCGGGCTGTGCCACTGGTTTGGGGCTCTGTGAGCCTCCTACTTAAGTCCCACATTGTCAAAGAAGGGGTTGTTGTAGAAACTTCCTTTGCTGCATCAAATAGCATCTTTCCTGCTTCTTCCCAAAGATGAGTGCAAAATGCTGTTGTGGCATCTGCAGCGTGTCCCTGCTTGCACAGCCAGGCAAGCAAAAGTTTCACAGATGCTTTGTCATACTTCACCCTTCTCCTTTCCAGTATTTTTATCATTATGCTGCATATTGATTTTTCTTCACTTGACATATGTGAACCCATATTGTCCCCAGCTGCTCACCTGTAGAGGTGATTAGGTCTGGACCGAACAGCTCTCTGTACTGCTGCTTTCTTGAGTTCAGCTGAGCATTGCCACTGACTGCTCTATCGTCTGCAGCTTATTGACCATCATGTCAGGGTCACCATTTGTGGTGATTGAGGCGTGAACTTTGCAAGGATGGTGAAGCAAAGACCTTTATTGTTAGCTAGTTACAGCTTTTATAAGTTTATACTCTGTACACGCGCTGCTAAAAGCTTTATTATTGATCAAACTCTACTGTCCATGCACCCAGCTGCTGTTCACTATAGGTTACTCTCTGCTGTTCACATTGTTTCCTTATCTTCTAGAGGTGAGATCACATTCCTCTTTTGTCTCTGTTTCATCTGGGTTTCTTCTCATACTCCCTCAAAGTTATTTACTTCTTTGCTGCAGCATCACAGCTGCACGTCATCAAGGCAAGGTCACAGCTGCACATTATCAATGTCAAACCCGCTGTCTCTGTCCTCTATACTCCCCTTCTTTAATTTTTTCAGTTTGGAAAAATCTCTCTCCCCTTCTGTAAAGTGCAGGTCTGTATGAGGGCAGGAGGAATACCTTACGGGCAGATACTTAAATTGTCCGTTCTGTCATTGCTCAGTTCAGATTGTCTTCACTCACTGCATAGCACAGAATTATTGAGAAGCAGTTAAATATTAAATATTTAAACTACACTTTGAAAAATAGAACAGGCTTGATAGACATCCCAGATAAGATGGGATTGCCCATATTCTTCTGTGAAAAGCCATTGCCCAGTAGGAAGAGCATGTGGGGAGCAGGTTTTCTGGTACTTGTGCTGTGGCTGCCTTTTTTTTCTGTCTTTGCATGTTTGGGAGAGCAGTTACTCTGTGCGTGCAACAAGATCACACAAAGTAGACATGTGCAAGATACCTGGTGTGGCTCGTACCGCTGATTTACAGATATGCAGAGAAACTTTACCTGGGATATATCACATTTCAGATTGTTCTCACTTTTGTGCAGTGCTGGTAGTTTGGGGCATGTGTGATTTTGTTTTTTGTTGAGACTGTGCTGAATTCTTGCAGCCTTGAGTTTAATCTTTTGGTTTTGTCTCCACTGCAGTGCCCCAAATCCTGAGATGACTTTTCTCTCAATGTGTGGGTCATTGCTGCGTATTCAATATCAGTGTCACTTCAGCTGGAGCTGGTGGGGTTGGAAGGATTGTAGTGGGCTTGTTATGTGCTAAGTCAGTGACAGGAAGAAGATTTGCTCTGGTGACCTTCACTTGTGTTGCTTATGTCTCCTACAGATCCATATGGGTCACTCCAGTGTTCTTGTCATTAAAATTCACTCTTACCAAGAGGCTGAGACTTGCACCTACCATCCAACTAAGCAGAGTTGACATTTGATTTACAGTAAAGAAACTTTCCCCCAAATACTGCTCAAAATTTTTTTTTCTCTGTTGTCCATTTTCTGTTTGCCCAGTTTCAATTTTCAAACTAATGGTGGCTTGTTTTGTAAACTAACAGTAGCAAATATCATTCTACTGCTCTGCCATTTCTTCTGTGTTGTTCCAATTGTAAGCAAAAACAATGCAGAGCAGAATTCATACAGTGCTCACTCAGTTTCTTTTTGGCCTAGGAAAAGAAAGCAATTAATTTGAATCTCCTTGAGGGTAGCGCTGTTTAACAATCAAAGAGAAAAGTAATTTTAGTTGCAGACTAATCTCAGAGCTTATTTGTGTTTGGAAAATCCTTCCTCACTATAAGAGTGTTTCCCATCATGTTGTGTTGATTTCATTGTTGATCCTGGTTCAAAAAATGAAGTACGAGTCTGTAAAGCATTTAGCTTACATCCAGCTATTAAAAACATGTACTTCTGGATTTTTTGTTAAAATGCATGTGGTTGGAATTTATGTACTGTACTGGTATTTAAATAAGATGAAATACACAGTGATTAAATTCACTGTATTAATATTAGCAGCCATAAAGTAATAAATGCACATAAACCAGATTATTTCCTCCTCCATTTTCAAATGGGTTGGGAGCTAAAGTGGAGCATACACAATGTTTTAAGTGGGCATAAGAGGCAAAATCAAAGCTATAATTGGAATTTTTAAAGGGATTGTTCTTGGAGAATTAATAGGCTTCTTATAAGTTAAAGGCAAGTTATGCTAGAGAGAGAATTTGGAAAAGCAAAGGACAATATTTATCTGGACTAGCAAGTGTATGATGTACAATAGTCTTTCTATGGAGAAATTAGTGGTGCATAGCTTATGATGTAAAACAGCAGTGTACATATTGGCTTCATAGTCTCGTTACCTTCCCTCGAAGGGGAAGGCTGACAACCTAATTCTCTGTAACAAAACATGTAAGTCCAAGAAGTTATATAGAATCATAGAATCATTTAGGTTGGAAAAGACCCTTAAGATCATCGAGGCAGACTGTAAACGTAATGCTGCCAAGTCTACCAATAAACGATGTCCCTAAGCACCATGTCTACACATCTTGAAATACTTCCAGGGATGGTGACTCAACCACTTCCCTGGGCATCCTGTTCCAATTCCTGACAACCCTTTCCATAAAGACATTTTTCCTAATATCCAATCTAAACTTCCCCTGGCACAACGGGAGGCTGTTTCCTCTTGTCCTATCACTTCCTACTTGGGAGAAGAGACTGATACCCACTTCGTTACAACCTCCTTTCAGGTAGTTGTAGAGAGCAATAAGGTCTCCCCTGAACCTCCTTCAGGCTAAACAACCCCAGTTCCCTCAGGTGCTCCTCATAAGACTTGTGCTCCAGACCCTTCACTAGCTTCATTGCCCTTCTCTGGACATGTGCCAGCACCTCAATGTCCCTCTTGAAGTGAGGAGCCCAAAACTGAACACAGGATTCAAGGTGCGGCCTCACCAGTGCCAAACACAAAGGGATGATCACTTCCCTAGTCGTGCTGGCCACACTATTTCTTGTTGACGCAGAAGGCTCGGACACAACTTATACGACCAATGTGATCAAGTTAGTGCCACTTTATTAAGGGATACACAGCAATTTATACTCTACAGATGCTATTAATAGACCCACACCAATTTATACCCCCAGCTAAAAATACACACGCTACGCAAGCTTTGTTATGTAAAAGGTGATAGGTTAAAACTACTCGTTCACACGCTTCCACCTCCCCTATGATTGGTCCTGGTGTGGTGCCCACACGCTGCTTCCCCCTTGTGCGGGCATCCTGTTTTTTCTCATCTTTCTGTCCAACTCTCTTATCTCTCTGTGAATACACAGTTTCTTTGTCTCCCTTGGCCTTGCATATGTCCTTCATAACACCTGAAGCTTGTTAGAGCTGCAGCCTACTCAGCCTGCTATTACAACAAAGTTACTTGGTCTGGATTGCTCATAATATGTCCGCTGTCTTCCAGCCACTCCACAAATCCTCCTTTTTGTTTTTGAGTGATCCGGACCCCTTTTATCATTCAGTTCATCATTCTCATAAAGCAATTCCACACACAGCCTAATATCATTAAAAAGATTACAATGGCAATTAATACCGTTATCCCATGCAGAAACAAATCTTTTAACTATCCAGTAATTCCTAAACTCTGTAGCCAGTCTGTTAACCCTTTCTCAATCTTTATAGCCTGTACATTTTTTCTCAACTCTGCAAGCTGCTTATGAATAGAGTTTGAGTGATCAGTCAAATTCATACAACACTTTCCTTAGTGCTGTTCACTATAGGCTACTCTCTGCTGTTCATGCTGTTTCCTTATCTTCTAGAGGTGTGTAAGAGTCGGTCTAAAGAGAACGATATTGTCTCAACATTGCTAACAGAGACCTGGAGATGGAATGTGCTCCTCATGGACACCGAGACCCAGTGACCCTGAAGGAGAACTGCATGGTACGAGGAGTACTATGCCGCTCCCTGATACCCGGCACTGGAAGGAACAACTACGATAAAGCCGCATAACAACTGTCCGGAAGATGAATCACAACTGTTGTCGTAACAACGAACCAGAACATGCATGATAACCTTGCTCGAGAAGGCAGAGACTGACACCAATCCATGGACCAGAGGAGGAGCAACGTGTATTGCTCGGCATAAAAGAGGACTCCTTAGCAACCAAATTTTAGGAGATCTCCCCCACCAAGGATCACGACAATCGGAAGGACCGCTGGGACACTGCCTGGACCTGGGACCATAGGGATGCCTTGGACCCGTGGTGGTAGCTATAATCCTCTTTCCTTTTCTTTTTACTTTATCTTTTCCTTCACTTTCTGTCTTTTTGCCTATCGCACACCGCTTTATGGGCAAACAATAACATTGTGCTGTTTGATTGAAGCATAATGCCTTGGCGTGGTCGCCTTGATTTTTTGTGCTTCAAGATCATAGTAAACAAACCATCACGAGTCCACTGAGTGGACTGTGACATTAAATTGGCGTCACAGACAGGATCCTGAGAGACAGAGGGGCGCAGGTTGTGTGTGGTTTGTAACAGGGAAAGGATGTTTCGTTCTAGCCACACCTGGCCCTACACCCAGCTGGGTGAGAGGTGTCCAGAAAGCAAGGGGGGCGACTCTAATTTCCCGCATACCACACACGCCCAGGACTTAGCACTCCAAACTCCAATTGAGGGCTCTGTCTGTTGGGATCCAACTAAAAGAACTTGAAGTGCAAAAGGGGGAAAGTGCTAAAAAGGGGGGCTGCCCTCATGTTAATGAGAATTTGTCTGCTCTGCTTGGGAAAGTGAAGGGACAACCTTGTAGTAACTATAAGCTGCCTTCCCGAAGCAGATTTTTGGTCCCTTCAACCATTCGGGGAAGAGAAGGGCGACACAGCAGTGGCTGTGTATTTGTAACTAAGTCTAGCCTCCCCAAAGTGGGTTTGGTCCCTTCGTAGTGAGAATGGCCGAAAAGGCTGATAAACAAAATCCTTTGTTAATGAAAGATTGGGACATGTTTTACACGTTTCTGGCAAAGTATGGGGCTCGACCCTCCGTACCCGGAGAAGACTGGGCTCGAGATAATTGGGCAAACTTGCAGAATGTAGTGGACCGAGTGACCTCTTTACAGACTGAAGCTAAAGTTAGATCAGGTAAGGGCAAATCTATAGTCTGTGCCATTTTAGGAGCCAGCCTGGTCGCAGCAAA
This sequence comes from Falco rusticolus, assembly GCF_015220075.1. Classification (NCBI taxonomy): domain Eukaryota; kingdom Metazoa; phylum Chordata; class Aves; order Falconiformes; family Falconidae; genus Falco; species Falco rusticolus. Next base: position 20,866,029 of record NC_051209.1, on the reverse strand, counting down.
GATCGCCTTAGAAAACATAGCAATGAAAACAAAATTATAGAATCCCTTGAAAATTTGGTGAAAGTTCTGCAAAAAATGGCTTAGAACAACAATTAGAGAAAGAGAGGGAAGAAAACCGCTTTTTAAAACCACTCTGAAGGCAGAATGCTCTAAAGACACTGAAGCCCTGAGTGTAATAGAGCTGGAAGTAGAGGAAAAGGGCATTAACCCAATATACCCTCAGAAGGAGTTGGAAGAGGTGAGAAAACATTTTGTAGAAAACCCTCAAGTGAGACCCTTAATTAAAACAGAATATACTTATCTGAATGAGGACGATGATAATCCTCACATTACAACCAAAGAGATACCATATACTGCCACTGAGCTAGCCAAACTGAAAAGAGAGTATGGACACCTTCCTAAAGAATCCAAAACAGTGTACGTGTGGCATGTATCCCTAACTGGGGGGGGACCAAATTCAATTAAGTGAAAAGGAAGCTGGTGGCTATTGGGGTCACGGAGTTTTCTTAACAACAGGCAATAAACATGCCCCATGGTCCCTAACCCAGCGGGCTGCTTATTGGGCTGGAGGATTGAACCCTTTAGACAGAGGGGATCCCCCGGCAATCACCAGCACAGCTGATCAGTTGCTAGAAAGTGTACACAAAGCAGCCTGCTTACAAATGATACATGAAAGAAAATTAATTCCTGGATGTGAATCCCCAATGATTCTGCTGGTGAATCCCGAAATCATGACCCTCTTGATAAGGGGACTTCCAGAGTCACTCAAACCTACGGGGGTTAGCCTTCAAAGGACCATCGCGTCGATGGGCCCTGTAGAAAGGCTGGAAGGTCTTATTAGGAGCCAGAGAAATGAAACACCGGATTCAGTTTCTTCCCACCATACGACCTCAGCATCAAGTAATAAAAGGATATGGACCTGGGGACAAGTAGCACAAGAATTGATAGATTATAGTAGAAAATATGGTCCTGTAAAAATCCCAGAGGAAAAATTGAGGGGAATCCACCAAACAGAAGTTGAGGTTTTGCCCCTCCCCACCGGTAAAACTGTAGCCGCCGCTGATGTCCTGAGAAAGGAGCATCCACACCATAAAACAGGAAAGGGAGAACAGTCCATGACTCGACAACAGTGGTGGCTTTTGGGAATTAAAAAGGGAGTCCCCAGGGATATAATGGATGGCTTACCCTTTGATAAATTGAGTAAGGTAGTGTTGAAGTGGCATAATCCAAAACAACCCTCTCATACACAGTGCAGGAGAAAAATATCACCAGATACACCCTCAGCTGCCCCTGCTGAGGAAGCTGTTTCCCATGAGCAGGGAAACTAGAACTTCCATTCCCTGGTAGTGGGCGGGGGAATGGAGGATGGATTTATATCCGTCAGCTCACAAAAACTAAAGGAAGAGACTTATTAATCACAGCTATAGCTGGCTCTAAGCGTGCACCAGTGACCTTTCTAATTGATACCAGTGCACAGGTCTTTGCTCTGACAGAGGAAGATGCTGAAAGATGTGGGGTTTTTCCCTTGAAGCGCCATTTTTGTGTTCTGAATGCCTTAGGGTCGACAGAAGTTATGAAAGCTGCCTCGGTAAAGTTGACTCTTCCAGGAGAGGAAGGTACGGTCACTGTCATAATGGTGATTGGAGACATTCCAACAAATTTGTTAGGAATGGATGCCCTCAGGGGAAAGCAGTGGGAGGACTCTGAAGGATTGTTGTGGACCTTTGGAACACTGCAGCTGCATGTCATATTACTTCCAAAAGGCACCCCCACTGCCGTTCAGCAGAGTAACTAATGTCAAACAATATCCCCTTCCCCTGGGAGCGAAGGAGGGCATCAAACCAGTCATGCAGGAATTGCGAGAACAGGGAGTGGTGATAAATACCCATTCCCCTTTTAATTCTCCAGTGTGGCCCGTAAGAAAACCTAATGGGAAGTGGTGGCTCACAGTAGATTTTCAGAGACTGAATGCTAACACTGATCCTTTAACTGCCGCAGTCCCTAATCTGGCTGAGTTGATAACAGTAATCCAGGAAAAAGCCCATCCAATCATGGCAACAATAGATGTTAAAGACATGTTTTTTATGATACCTTTGCGACCAGAAGATAGACAACGTTTTGCTTTCACGTGGGAAGGGCAACAATTTACTTTCACCCGCCTTCCCCAAGGGTATAAACACTCCGCCACGCTGGCTCATCATGCTTTAGCCCAGGAGCTGGAAAAAATACTAAAACCCGAAGGCATAGCTGTTTATCAGTATATTGATGATATTCTTGTGTGGGGGGGAGATGAAATAGAGGATGTGGGAGCAATCCAACAGAACATAATTTCACATTTGGAAAATTTGGGTTTGCAGATCCCTCCAGAAAAGGTCCAAAAGCCCTCACAAGAAGTGAAATTCCTAGGAATCTGGTGGAAAGGGGGAATGACATGCATCCCACCAGATACCCTTGCTTCCTTAGAACAGATCAAAATGCCTGAGTCGAAAAAGGATCTGCAACATGTTTTAGGATTATTGGTGTTCTGGAGAAAACACATCCCGGACTTTTCTATCATTGACAGACCTCTTTATGATTTGCTAAGAAAAGAGGTTAAATGGAAATGGACTCGAAGAGGGTCCCCCGTGGAGAGTCGGCCAAGTCACGACAATCACACCAATATGGCTACATGCCGTGCTCACTTTATTAAACAAACAGGTCATATTTATAACTTAAACCGGCCGCTCACCCGACTTTGCACACAGGTGATTAGATAAAAGTCTCTGGTCACGTGGGCGTCCGTGTCACTGATCAGTGAGCATGCTGCAGGCGCCTGATCAGAGTGTGCCGATGAGAGTGTGTTGATTTCGCGGTTCCCAGGACTTGCTCTGCACCTGGCTTCTTGTTTGTGCACAGCTTGTTTTCCTTCTCCCACTGCTTGTTCCCAGGACAATTCAAAGTTGCTCTGCAGCTTCAACTAACAGGCCTGGGTTGTCCAACCTGGACAATGGTAACATATGTCCTCGGTCCTTTAAAAATCCCTCTACAGATCCCCCAGTTGTCCTGCACATGCCGCATGATGGCACTCAGGATGATCTGCTCCATAACCTTCCCCAGCACCAAGGTCAGGCTGACAGGCCTGTAGTTTCCTGGATCCTTCTTCCTGCCCTTCTTGTAGATGGGAGTCACATTGGCTAACCTCCAGTCTTCTGGGACCTCCCTGGTTAGCCAGGACTGTTGATAAATGATGGAGAGTGGCTTGTTGAGCTCCTCCACCAGCTCCCTCACTACCTTTGGATGGATCCCATCCAGCCCCATAGCCTTGTGTGTGTCTAAGTGGAGCAGCAGGTGACTAAACATTTTCTCCTGGACTGTTGGGACTTCATCCTGCTCCTCCTCAGCTGACAGCAAAAACTGTGTCAGGGAACAGATCTTGCCTTTTTGTTATTGAGTTTGGGGTTTTTTCCTTTATTTTGATTCTTTTCTTTTTTTTTTTTTTTAAGCCAGAGATGCCCCTAATGTGTCTAACAGAGTGGCCTGTGTCTCGGCTGGGGAAACACCATAATGGGTGCAGGGAATCTTTTGTGAATAGCAGAACTGCCAGGGAGGCTTTGCCCACAGTTTCATTGTGAATCCATTACCCATCTCTGCATGATGTGGCAACAACCCAGGATATAAATTGCAGTTTTCACCAAGTATTAATGGTGAGACTGTTCCTGAAAAGTAAAGGTAAGCGCTTTCCGGGTTGTCCTCGGGGTGGCTGTGTGATGACACACAGGCTGGATGCTAATGAGTTCAGCAGCTTCTGTGACTTACATTATTTTCCCACTGTCAGCACAGATGCTGTGTTGCCAGTCTGGGTGTTTTTAAGACAATGGATACCTATAGTTTGGTGCCAAAGCTCCTTCAGACTTTGTGGGCTTTTTTTCTTTGTCCCTTCTAAGATTTAAACCAGTTCTGCTCTTACAGAGTCTCTCACTTTCTTATGAATATTTGACATCACGGGCTGTCCTGGTTTCAGCTGGGATAGAGTTAATTTTCTTCTCAGTAGCTAGTACAGTGCTGTGTTTTGGCTCTGATGTGAGAACAATGTTGATAACCACACTGATGTTTTTAGTTGTTGCTGGGTGATGTTTATACTGAATCAAGGACTTTTCAGTTTCTTGGGCCCTGCCAGCAAGAGGGCTGGAGGGGCACAAGAAATTGGGAGGGGACACAGCCAGGACAGGTGACCCAAACTAGCCAAAGAGGTATTCCACACCATATGATGTCATGCTGAGTATATAAACTGGGGGAAGAAGAAGGAAGGGGGGAACATTTGGCATTATGGTGTTTGTCTTCCTGAGCAACTGTTACACATGATGGAGCCCTGCTTTCCTGGGGATGGCCGAACACCTGCCTGCCCATGGGAAGGGGTGAATGAATTCCTTGCTTTGCTTTGCTTGTGTGTGCAGCTTTTGCTTTACCCTTTTTTCCCCACCTTTCCATTTTGTTATTATTGTTAGTATTGTTGTTATTATTATTGTTGTTCTTACCTCTTTATTCTGTTTAAATTATTAAATTGTTCTTATCTTAAACCTTGAGTTTTACATTCCTTTCCAATTCTCCTCTCCATCCCTTTGAGTGAGAGGGAGTGAGCAACTGGCTGCATGGTGCCTGGTTGCCGGCTGGGGTTAAACCACAACACGGGCAAAAGCTGCATATTTTTTAAGCTCTTGACAGCATCTCTTAAGTTCTGCTAATGACTGATATTGACCTTGCCAGTGGGTTGTTATTCCGATTTCTGTTCTCAGGAGTGCCATGGACATGGGCTGGTGTGCCTACAGGGACCTGCAGAGCAAGTCTCTTGCTGAGTACCCAGATATTAGCAGTTGCTCTCATGTGGCTATCATCTCTTCTGATTACAAAAGATAAATATCCTTCTACAGACCAGGTTTTTCCAAGAGGTTCAGAGACATATCGCAGTGCACACAGTTTTCCCCTAAAGACATCGTGTCTTCCCCTAAACAAGAGTTAGCTTTTATTACTTCTAGAGGTTCAAGCCTATTGCTAGAATACTACTAGTTTATCTTTCTTGAGGCGGTTTAATATTTCTTGGCTATATAACCCATCTTTCTGTGTAGTGAACAGATGTTTTCACTGGATTCATCATATTGCTGAGATCTCTTTCCTGGATGTTTTACATTCAATTAGAATTTATGAATGTGTAGAAACTCCTTCTGGGATGTACTGCACTTCTTCCCAGCAAGTTTCCCAAAGTACCAGGGTGTCTGTTAGCTTTCTGGTGTCTCAGACTTGTGTGAACGTAACTCTCCAGAACACTTTGTCAGCCAAGGGTCTTGCCACCTTATGCAGCTGATAATTACCAGACATTAATCATTATTAACAGTCGAGGCAGATTTTTATCCAATTTCACTTTCTTCATGCTGGAAACTGCCAGCTTTTTCATTCTCAGTGTTTGTCTCTGGTTTTGAACTTTTTACACTATAAAGTAACATCCAGTAATAATAGTGAATCATTAATTTTTACATCATAGTGTGTGTGAAATAACGGAGATGGGGGTGGTGTTTCTGGCCCTTAGTCTTTCAGCTTTGTTATTCCAGGGCCTATGGTTTCTTGCATGCATAAGTATATTTCTGTCCCTCTGGGTCTGTTTTGGGTTTCTACCTTTTACTTAGAGGTACAGCTTTTTGAAGACAAGTCATCTGTACTGTGACGGGCCTGACATGCCTACACTGCCCCATGAATAACAAGCACAGCTAATCCATTCCATTTCTAATATGGGATGAAGCAGTCTTCTGCTATGAGATTACCTCATAGGAGAACTCCTTCAATTCTTTCCAGTTTGGCCTCAGAAGTACATTTTGGTTTAGTTGGTGAATTTCTAAAAATTCAGAAAACTAAGGCATGGTTTAGATGAATGATTAATGAACACTGTTCCAGTTATAGCTGTTCTGTGTTGTTTTTTCATTATCCTAGCTACAGAATAAATAATAATAAAAAAAATTCATGTGTTTTACAGCACATGCCCAGAACTAATTCTTAAGCTTACTGATTTAAAAATAAATGTTAAGCTTATGTGTTTACAATTAAATTTATCTTTCTAAAGTGAGTTTCTTCCCTATCTGCTCTCTTTTTTTTTAATCTCCCTTCTCTTTTTCTGGAGGAGAGTGTGATACATGTTATGTAGATCATTTATCCATTCTAACACATTAAGCAAACTTGGAAAAGGAAGGCATGGGTTGCCTGCACTGACTGCACACAGAGGATGTGCCTTGTGCTGTCACCTGATCTCCACCTTTTAACCTCCTGGTTATGCTGTGCTGGCCCCCAACTATCAGATCAAGAGCTTTAAAGCATTCAGCTTGGGAGCTTTTTAAGACTCAGGCTTTGCATTTAATTTTTCAGAAATTCTCAGCACTCCTAAATCCCAGTTTCGAGTCAGAAAGAGATGTGTGTGCTCAGTGCTTAGAAGATGGGATGTGTCTGTGTCTGCATTCAGGAAAGTGCTGCATACATCTTTAAAAAGGAGAAAGCCATTTGCTTCAGCAGTGGGTCTTTCAATAACATTTGAAGATCTTGTATCTTTCTTGGCTTAGCTACAGCTGCTGGATGTCATTAAGCGTGTTGCTTTGGGCTAAGCCCAAAGGGATTTTGGTATTGCAGTGGCTGACTTCTAGGCATCTGGTCACCTAATGAAATCCAGATCCCAAAGTCAGACATCTAAACACATCCAGGGAAAACAAAGGGCCTATGAGAGGGAGCACTATGAAAGTTCATGAGACAAGGGGATGCTGCATAAGCAAATCAGTGGGTATTTATGTTAACATGCTGCTCAGTGCAGTAACAGCTGCTAGGAGCCCTCTCCTGGAGTTGGGTGCTTAAAGCATTTCAGGCACACTCATGACGAGCCCTGTACGATGGTGGGAGGTTTGCCTGGAGAGGGGAGCCTGCTCACAAGCCTCCCTGCATCTGAGCTGGACCAGAGGCTCCAACTCCTCTTGCAACAGATCTGCTGGGACTCAGGTACTGGGTGCACAGGGACTTGGTGGTGCTGGGAGTGAGGTGCTGGTGTGCATGCCCCAGCAGAAGGCATAGGGGCCTGGGGACAAGTGGTAGGGTTGCCAGTGTCAGAATTGGTGTTGGACTTGCATGCTTAGTCCTTAAATTTATCTCAACTTCAGGGGAGGATTGGTTCTTCTCTCTGACAGCTTTGCAAAGGACTAGGCTGGATGAAAAAGCTACATGGAAACTAGATATTGGCAAATCAACATTCAGATACTTGGTCTGTAAAGCTGTTTTAATGAAACTGTCTGTAACACATAATACGCTCCATCATTTCAGAAAGCTAAAATACCTCCTCAAATAAAAAGCAGCCATTCTGGCAGTCTTCAAAGATAGAGAAATAATCCCTAAGGGGAGATCTGCTTTTGTGAGGAATTCCCCAGCAAGCACTGAGAGACCTTAACAACAAGTCCTTTTAAACTGCCATGTACTTTGAAGCCTGAGTGAGCATTCATTCATTTAGCACAAAAAGCAACAGTGAAAAGGGGTGACAGGGGCCAAGGGTTGGAAAGACTTTGTCAAGGTGAAAACTGAGTTGTGTCTTTACCCAAAGCCATTGTGGGTACAAATTAACTGCTTCAGTAGAGGTAATAAAAGCTATGTTATCCCACACAATAAAAAGCAGCAGTGAAAGTATAAAGAGCTTATTTCAGGCTTCAGTTAGCTGATGCTTCCTATTTATTGCACACAGCCATTTCTACCAGGATGGAGACCCAAGAAGTGTATTGCCCTTTGAAGTGTGGGCTGTGTGGCCAGTTGCCCATTTGCTGTTTTATGGATTTGCTAAATTTGCTTAATATGATCCACTTTCATACTTTCATCTTTCCAGTGGCAGAGGGGCTTCTGGATGAGCCCTGCAAACATGCACTGTGGACAGGGCAAATCGGGGAGTGTTTCACTCTGGCATGTATATAGAAAGGAGGATGCAGGGTGAAGCAGAGGCTGGGCTCAGTGAGATGCAGAGCACATGCAGTTTTCAGAAGTGAGATGCTTGGCAGGACTGTAAGGACCACAGGCCTTGCAGTGAAAATCATTCAGCAGAGATATTGTAGAGAAAGTTTCTGTTCCCTTTGAGTAGAAATGATACAACGTGATTGTAATTTTTGCTTATCCTGCTAGTATTTTCAACTCTCATTTGAAACTGTTGTGTTATCTCCAGTTGTTAGATTATTATATTTAGAAAAACAAGTTTCTTGATGGTTCATTTTCTGCTAAGATATGAAAGTCTGTGGAAGAACCCCCACTAATGTCAACAAGCTTTAGCCTGGGGCCATAGTCCACATCCAGGCAGTAATAAGCACTGCACATCTTTTCTATCAAATGCAATTATTTTACAGATGAACTGTAATAAACTGGCTGAGAAGTTTATCTTTGTAGTGCCATATAGGAAAAAACATCAGTGGACTTGAATCACAGTCATGTTTAAATTTTCTTGTATAAAACAGCAAAATACTTTTAAAACTTATCTTACAAAATATTTTTTCTTATGCTGAAGCATTTTGCACCAGCCTCACGTTTGTAAGCAAGCCCAAAAAATTTCAAGCAAATGGAATGGATTAAGATAGACTTTTTCAAGGAATTGTGTTGTGACCATTCTTAAAATAACATCTTTCCTCAAAAAGCAGATTGGTGGGCTGTGATGTCATTGTGGAGTCATCACTTTGAGAAACAAACTTATTTATATTAATGAAAAATATTTCAGTTGAAAACACTGTCAAAACAATCTCCAGGAAAGTCACTGTTGTGAACTGGAAAGAATGCTACTTCACATGTGTTTAATTATTGAGGGGGGAAAATGAATCTTGCCTTGCATCACAACAATCAATCTGCAATAACAGGAAATCCTGAGCCATTTATGTAGAGGTTCCTCTTTCATTGTAACTGGCAATTGGTTCCAGCTTCTACAACCTGTCTAATTCTCAACAGCTACAATAATACTGTCTCAGCCAGACTGTACACAGCAATGTTCTGATTGTGAGTGTGATTTAATGTTGTAAATAAAACCCCAACACAATCGGAATGACTTGTCAGTATGCAGTGATGCTCTGTTACTTTTTGGTTATGAACACAGAGGTCAGTAAAAATAGAGAAATGTCCAAATCCATGAGCAAGGGGCTGATTATTATCCTTCCTTCTTCAACCCATGCATGCCTGCGCTTACTCAAGTTAAGGAAATATAAAGTGAGATCCAGATTGCTGTTATTTGTGCTCCCCCAGCCCCAGTGGAGGGTCACTATTGCATTAGTTACCGCACAAACAGAGCAGGAGGAACAGCCCCTGTGCCAAAACATTTGTGTTTTGGGGTCCAGATCAAAAGGCAGCAAGATGCAGACACAGGACAACAAGGTAGTGCAAGGAAGCCGTGTGATGGTGTTCATGGCACATCAGCAGCAAACCCTTTCAAAGCTTTTGGTGTGCAGAACAGAAAAGGAAGCTATCGAGGGACTACACAGTAGCTGCTGCCTCCCAAGGGTCAAACACAAGGATTTAAACTAAGGCTGTGCAAGGTCCTCCCACTAGTGAGTAACAACAGTTCTCTCATCTGAGACCCATTGGTGTCTATATGACACCTTGTTTGATACTAAATATATGACGCCAAAGAAGGTGTCTATATGACATCTTTTTTGTCATTTCCATAGGTCATTTAACTATGAAGTAATTTCACCAGCTCTCTTGTATTGTTCCATGTTTTTCCCACATATAATGAAACTGGTCTAACATTGCTGCATGTATCTTGACATGGATGCTTTCAGTCTTCTCAGTGGATATATTGTGTATTTTTTGCATTCTGCTTTCTTTTTATGTTCCTTATTTTTCACTTTTTGATCAGTTCTCTATCATGTGTGTTTTTAATCCTTCTCCAATTCATTTTTTCACCTGTCACACACACACTTACAGATAGAGTGCTTGCTTAAAAAACCCACAAAACTCATTCATTGGGATATTGGCATAGGGTAATGCTCTCACAAGGAATCAAACTGTGGCGTACAAGGCACTGACTTTGCAAGGATGGTGAAGCAAAGACATTTATTCTTAGTTAGTTACAGCTTTTATAAGTTCATACTCTGTACACGCGCTGCTAAAAGCTTTACTATTGGTCAAACTCTACTGTCCATGCGCCCAGCTGCTGTTCACCATAGGCTACTCTCTCTCTCTCTCTTGCTCTTTCCTTATCTTCTAGAGGTGAGATCACATTCCTCCCATGTTTCTGTTTCATCTGGGTTTCTTCTCATACTCCCTCAAAGTTATTTACCTCGTTGCTGCAGGATCACAGCTGCACATAGTCAAAGCAAGGCCACAGCTGCACATTATCAATGTCAAACAACCCACTGTCTCTGTTCCCTACAATTCCCATTTTTTGTTTTTTCAAAAGGTATCTTTAACATGTTATGGACTGTTCATTCCCTTTTTTTTTTCTTTTTTATTTTTCTTTTCATCACTTAATTAACAATTTTAGCTTTATTTTATGTGTACATTTGTACATTTCAATCAGGTTCACAAAATGTAAAACTTGTTATCAGCGCATTTCATACAGAGGTCAACACATAGCTTTATGATTACTTGTAAGAACATGCAATAAGCTATGGAAAATTTATGAAAATATTTTAACAGAAACTTTTAATCAAATAAATGAGCATGAGAAATTGTGTTTGACTTGTAAATTCTGTATATAAGCTGCTACGAAACATTTCCTATCCCAAAAGAAAAAGATAAAACCTACTTAAAAGCTCTTGAAATCTTAGAATTGGGCAGGTGTTCCACTGTGCCTCCATTCTGAAGCATGGAAGTGGAAATTGTGCAGAACAAAGTTTTACTTGAAATAATTGTTCAACTGTTATTGCTGCTTTTCAAAGAACCTGAAAGCATACAATGAAAACTTAGAACTAAACAAACAGCTGAACGGACACATTTAGATAATTACTGGAATTAAATGAAAAAGTTAACTAGAAAAGTTTCTCAAAATGTTCTGGTTGCTTTGTGGGCTTTTTTTTGTTTGCTTGTTTGTTTTGGGTTCTTTGGGGTTTTTTTTCTTATATAAATAGAGAACTATACATAAACAGGGAAATAAAAAAGTTGAGCACGCCATTATAATTTATGAACAAAATTCAGAGGTTCATTTTATATCAAATTGCTTGGAATTAGATTAGGTTGCAGTTGTCATCCTAACAACTAGTTTCCACATTTTACCCCTTAACTGAAAAACACACATGATGAAAACGCGCATTTCTAGAAACAGGAGAGTAATTAAGAAAAAAAAATTCTTATGTTCACAATTGTTTTTCTAAGTCTTATAAAGTCACTTTTTTTGGTTGGTTTTTTTTTTTTATATGCAGCCAGAGACATTTTATTGTACGGAGGAGCTCATATTTATATCTCTGATACTGGATACAAATTTCAGCTGTATGTACCACCAGGCTCAGGGCAGAAACCATTCATGCAGTTACATAGCTATATATCACTACAAGCATGCAGATACCTATTTGCTACTAGATAACCATGTTTATCTTTCTTACTTTCCTTTACAATACCCAGCTGTTCTCTCATCTCCTGCCAGGTCAGACATTCTCCATTCTCTTCTCATATATCTCTCTTCAGACATTCTCTGTCCTCTCTTTCTCTTGCTAATTGCGACAAGGCAAAGGCTGTGTGTAGCTGGGTGACTATGACCTGACTTATGCTATGATCAACTAAATGCTGAATACAGCAAAAAGGGCATGAGAGACATAAGGCAAACATCAATAAGACAGTTAAAGCAATTATAATAAATCCTGCAATACTTTTGATACACAGCCCAAAGTTTCCCAGCCGTGAGAAGAGACCAAAGGCATCCCACCCCTGGCTCTGCTGCAGATCTTTGTTTAAGGCTTTTAAGTTTTGTATGCTTTTGTGAATTGATTCAGAGTAGTCAGATTCATGCAACACATCCCATCAAAATCTTCGCACCCATGTCCCTGTGCTAACAATAAAAATAAATATCAGCTGATTCTAACAGACAGAATCAACATCTGCTAATAAGCCAGAAAGAGCAGGGCTTGTAGCATTACTTTATTTAGCAAGCCAGCATCCTAATTTATTGAGTTAAGAGCATGTGCTGTTCCTATAGAAGGGATTAGAGAAGCAAAAATGTGTTGCGCTGCACTCCAGAACTCAACCTGAGAGTTACAGTCTGCTGTGAGGTCTGTGCTGCACCATTCTTGAGAGCAATGCAATTTCCATACCCTAACGGCTGAGTCATTGGGGTGAAAGAAAGCAAGCTTACCAAATTTACAAGGCTCCCCTACTGCCCTGCCCATAATTCCCATCCAGGCCCTGTCCCCACAAATCAAGAAGGTATTGTTCAGAAGGCCTATAGAGGAAATTCCCAGGTTTACTGTTCTGGGGGCAGTATTGTGGAGAGTCCTGATCCCTGCTCCCCCTTTTTTGTTTATTTGACATGTCCTTCAGGGAGTGATGAGCTCTTTCAATAATGGCTTGACTGGTGGTGGAGTGAGGAATTCCCGTAGTATGAAGAACTCCCCACTGTCTCAGCTCCCTACAGTGACTCAGTGAGAACTTCTGCCAGCTCCCTCAGTACCTTTGGATGCATCCCATTCAGCCCCATAGCCTTGGGTGTGTCTAAGTGGTGAAGCAAGTCGCTAACCATTTCCCCTTTAATTATGGGGGCTTCATTCTGCTCCCCATCCCTGTCTTCCAGCTCAGGGGGCTGGGTACCCCAAGAACAACTGGTCTTACTGTTAAAGACTGAGGCAAAGAAGGCATTAAGCACCTCAGCCTTTTCCTCATCCTTTGTCACTGTGTTCCCCCAGCACCCAATAAAGGCTGGAGATTATCCTTGGCCCTCCTTTTGTGGCTAATGTTTTTATAGAAACATTGTTTATTGTCTTTTATGGCAGTAGCCAGATTTAGTTCTGGTTGTGCTTTGGCCTTTCTAATTTTCTCCCTGCATAGCCTCACAACATCCTTGTAGTCCTCCTGAGTTGCCTGCCCCTTCTTCCAAAGGTCATAAACTCTCTTTTTTTTCCTGAGTTCCAGCCAAAGCTCTCTGTTCAGCCAGGCTGGTCTTTTTCGACACATGGGGATGGCCTGCTCCTGCGCCTTTGAGACTTCTTTTTTAAAGAAAGCCCAGCCTTCCTGGACCCCTTGGCCATTCAGGACTGCCTCCCAAGGGACTCTGTCAACCAGGCCCCTAAACAGGCCAAATTCTGCCCTCTGGAATCTGAGGTCTGTCCCTCTCTGTTGAATACTACAGGACCTGTGCTTAGTCAAGCTCTTAACTGTGCACATTGATGGGGTGAATTTGACATGAAATTCAGCTATTTCACAGAAAGTCATATATCGTTATAATAAATTATGTGATGGCATTGATTATACTGCACTCACAATGCACTAATGTGGAAAACTCTTTCCTGATCCATGCCTTCTGTGCCCTGTCATAGCTGTGGCTTGAAAATATATTAGGTAAGGGATTATTGTTGTTTTGGTCAGGGTTTTCATAAAGAATTGGGTTTCTGGTCCATGCTGCAGATGCTTTGCTGTCCATCTAGTATAAATACCAATAATTTTTCTCTATGAAAGCTAAGGAGTGGTGTTCATTTGGTAGTAAATCTAAGGAATTATGTAAGTGAGAAGTCTAAGAAGTTCAAGTAAGGAACTATCAGTTTTCTTGGAGATCTCTTTATGTTGAATTTAGTTTCTATTTGCAGCACTCATATTGTAGTGATTAACATCCTGCAAGAAAAAACGTGTTATTACTACTACCAGTACTAATTAGGAGTGTGGAAAGGTTCAGAAATCCAAGTCAGAGAAAAACATATAATACTGCACATTTCTAAAGGAAGGCATATGTTTTATTTCAAGGAAAAGTGGTGGTGGTGGGGGGTGTGTGCCAGCAAACACCACACCAGTTCTCAGTAGAAGCCATAAGCTCTACGTGTTAGCAGGAGAGACTAGTGGTGTTTTCAGGTTATGGATCCTACTGTACATGATGATGATTATTATTGCTGAGCACCAGTGCTGTGGATTTTTCTGTATCCTTCAAAGAATGAACAGAAATGTGAGCTCGATGCAACTTAATACCCTGGCACTGAATTTTTTCTCAATATCACTGTAACTTGGATTGATTCAGTATCTCCATGTTACTAAGGGCTGCATGCTTTTCTTCTGCTTCTAATGCAATCTGCAAACTTCATCTATAACAAAGTACTCTGTGTAACATCCTGCCTTACCCTTCATTTTATTTTTATTATTGCATTTTAGGAGATTCATCCACCAAAGTGTCTGTGTGGGCAGCAATAAAAAGCTGAGGATAAATATATTTGGAGTTATTATATGCAGTTCTGATAGATAATAGATACTGGATTTCTGTTAGTATTGTGATTCATTCAAATAAAAAACATATGTCTGAAGTCAGTGCCTTGGAGATGTCAGACATCTGGCCAAAATTCCACACCTGGGAATGTAAATGATGCAGATGGTGTGATTATAATACATGCTGTGCCTATCAGGTTGTAACAGTGACGAACAAGCACTTCATTAGGTAGAAAGTGGGAAGGGATATTCAAACTAATAGGTAAAATTTCTCAATGAATGTGAGTGAAATTCATTTGTTTGCCATATGAGGCCTTTCATGCATGTCTTTGAGGAAGCCTGCTTTACTACACATACCAAACCTTTATTTCAAATATATTAGAATGGCCCAGATATAATATAGTGCTTTCATAGAATCATAGAATCATTTAGGTTGGAAAAGACCTTTGAGATCATCAAGTCCAACCATTAACCCAGGACTGCCAAGTCCATCACTAAACCATGTCCCTAAGAGGGACATCTACACATCTTTGAAATACCTCCAGGGATGGTGACTCAACCACTTCCCTGGGCAGCCTGTTCCAATGCTTAACAACCCTTTCAGTGAGAATTTTTTTCCTAATATCCAATCTAAACCTCCCCTGGTGCAACTTGAGGCCATATCCTCTTGTCCTATTGCTTGTTACTTGGGCAGAGACCAACACCCACATCGTTACAACCTCCTTTCAGGTAGTTGTAGAGAGCAATCACAGAATCACAGTGATGGTTTCAGCTGGGATAGAGTTAGTTTTCTTCTTAGTAGCTGGTACAGTGCTGTGTTTTGGATTTGGTGTGACAACAATGTTGATAACTGCACTGATGTTTTAAAGGTTGTTGCTAGGTAATGTTTATACCAAGTCAAGGACTTTTCAGTTCCTCAGCCCCTGCCAGCAAGAGGGCTGCAGGGACATGGGAAATTGGGAGGGAACACAGCCAGGACAGGTGACCCGAAATAGCCGAAGGGATACTCCATACCATATGATGCCATGCTGAGTATATAAACTGGGGGAAGGAGAAGGAAGGGGGGGGACATCTAGCATTATGGCGTTTGTCTTCCCGAGTAACTGTTACATGTGATGGAGCCCTGCTTCCTTGGAGATGGCTTATCACCTGCCTGCTGATGGAAAGTAGTGAATTAATTCCTTGTCTTGCTTTGCTTTGCATGCGTGGCTTTTGCTTTACTTATTAAATTGTTCTTATCTGAACCCTTGAGTTTTACATTCCTTTCTGATTCTTCTCCCCATCCCTCTAGGTGAGGGGGAGTGAGCGAGCGACTGTGTGGTGCTTGGTTGCCAGCCGGGGTTAAGCCACAACATCAGGTTTGGAAAGGACCTCTGGAGATCATCTAGTCCAACTCCCCTGCCAAAGCATGTTCACTTAGAGCAGGTTGCACTGGATCGCATCCAGGTGGGTTTTTAATATCTCCAGAGGAGACTTCACAATCTCTCTGGGCAGCCTGTTCCAGTGCTCTGTCACCTTCAAAGTAAATAAATTTTTCCTTATATTCAGATGGAACTTCCTGTGTTTCAGTTCATTCCCATTGCCCCTTGTCCTGTCACTGGGCCACCACTGAAAAGAGTCTGGTCCCATCCTCTTGCCTCCAGGGTCTGGGATTCCTGAGGGCCGGCCTTGGCAGTGAAGACTGAAGCAAAGAAAGCACTCAGTAACTCTGCCTTCTCTGTGTCCTTCGTCACCAGAGCACCCACATCATTCAATGGTGGATCCACATTTTCCCTGGTCATCCTTTTCCTGCTGATGTACTTGATGAAGCCCTTCTTGTTGCCCTTGACATCCCTTGCCAGATTTAATTCCAGACAGACCTTAGCCTTCCTCATTGCTTCCCTTCATGTTCTAACATCCCTATATTCCTCTCAAGTGGCCTGTCCCTTTTTTCACATCCTATAAACTTTCTTCTTCTGTTTGAGTTTTGCCAGAAGCAACTTGCTCATCCATGCAGGCCTCCTGCCTTCTTTGCTTGATTTCTTACTCATGAGGATGCACCTATTATGATCTCAGAGGAAGTGATGCTTGAATATTAGCCAGCTCTCTTGGACCTCCCTACCTTCCAGGGCCCTAACCCATGGGATTCCTCCAAGGAGGTCCTTGAAGAGGCCAAAGTTAGTTCTCCTGAAGTCCAGGGTTGCAGTCCTACTTATTGCCCTGCTTCCTCCACGCAGGATCCTGAACTCCACCATCTCATGGTCACTGCAGCCAAGGCTGCCCCCAACCTTCACATCCCAAATCAGTCTTTCTTTGTTTGTTAGTATAAGGTCCAGCACTACACCTTGCCTCATTGGCTCCTCCACCACCTGTGTCAAAAAGTTATCATCAGTGCTCTGCAGGAGTCTCCCGGACTCTGTGTGCCTAGCTGTGTGGTCTTTCCAGCATATATCAGGGAGGTTGAAGTCTCCCATGAGAACCAGGGCCTGTGATGATGAGGCTACCTCCAGTTGTCTGTAGAAGGCCTCACTGACTTCCTCTTCCTGATCAGGTGGCCTGTAGTAAACATCCACAACAGTGTCACCCATGTTGGCCTGCCCCTTAATCCTTACCCATTAGCTCTTGACTTGTTCTGCATCCACCCCAAGGGAGAGCTTGATACATTCCAGTTGCTCCCTCACATAAAGAGCAACTCCACCACCTTTCCTTGCTGGCCTGCCTTTCCTAAAAAGTACATAGCCATCCATGACAGCATTCCAGTCACGCAAGCTATCCCACTGTGTCTCTGTAATTGCAATGAGATCATAGCCCTGCAACCACACACAGATCTCTAATTCTTCCTGTTTATTCCCCATGCTGCATGTGTTGGTGTACAGTGTTAAAGAAAATGTATTTTGAATTAAGAAATTTAAAGTGCTGAAGATGCTAAATGGCAGAACCAAGCCTCAGCCCTTGTATAGCCCTAATCCAAAGCTGGTTTAAAACCCAGTCAAGTTAATCAGTAGGAGAATAGAAAAACAATAGATGATCCATTTGTGTACACAGGTGCTCTCAGAAACGCAAGTGTTTATAGAAAAAATTAGTATATGTGAATAGGAATTTCTTGTTCAAAGACTAAGTGTGCTTGAAGGATTGTGTGAGTTAAAGCAGGCAGAAAGAAGATCATGATCCGAGGAGGACCTTGGAACTGAGGCAGAGACTGGAACCTAACAGATGAATCAATAGGGACGGGGTCAGGTGATGGATTCTCAGAGCTGACAAGACCAAAGGAAATTTCTAAAAACTTTGGACATTGACTAATGATTTGATAAGTGTATATAAGCTGTGCTGCATCCCTTTGTTCTCTGCCACTCACTGAGGTGGTGGCCCAACTCTGAGTTGTGATTAAAGTAAACCTAGTGGTGCCCACGTCTGTGTGAATTTTTCCTTTAACATGCAGGTATTTCAGAGAGGTAATCAAGCACACAGGTTTCCCAGGAGGAGTGCAAGAGAATCTACCATATCTACACAGCCCCTTGAGGTGGCTGGCCTTCTGATGCTCATCTTGGGAGGCAGCTAAGGAACATATATCTCTGCTCTGGTTGGCCTGGCTTATTCCCCAGTTGGATGCAATGCCTTGAGCATTGCCATTTTGGACCCCTCCCCCCGAGTCCTTCAGTTTAAAGCCCACATCACCAAACTGGCCAGCCTGCTGCCCAAGTTTCCCTTGCCTCTTCTAGACAGATGGATCCCATGCCTCCTTAAAAGGCTATAGTCAAAGAATGTCCTGTTGTCATAGAAGCCAAAACCCTCATAACGGCACCAGCCACAAAGCCAGAAGTTGATGTGCTTTATACCTCTATTTTTTGCTGCACCCTTTCCTCTTACTGGTAAAATAAATATATAAGGTCTCCCCTCAGACTCTTTCTCCAGACTAAACAACCCCAGTTCCCTCAGCTGTTCCTCATAAGACTTGTTCTCTAGACTCTTCACCACCTTTGTTGCTCTTCTACAAACTTGATCTTTCAAACAACTTTGTAGAATCAGATTGATATCTCAGGCTGTAAAAATGTTGGGTTTTCTTCCTTTAAGTGTTTTGGGAATAAAAACCAACTTGTGAACAGAATAGGAAAGAAAACAAATAGTTTCTTCTATTCTGTATAAAATATTTTCTCTACATAAGTGTAATGGTATGAACTGTGGAGTGGGCTCAAAGACAACACACAGGTATTACATGTAGATAAATTGGTGGGAATGTAGAAGCAGTCCAAATTGACACAAAATGTATGTTCTGAGAGGAAAAGAGGTATGAAGCTTGCAATGCTACCTTTTTGAGATTTATTTAGCCTCAGATCTAAATTTAGCATTGTCTCTACAGGCTAACACAGACCAATGCCTTGGTTGTACAATGTGCTTACCTGTGCTATTACTTTCTGGAGATAATATACATTTTCCAGGGAGAGCTAAAATTAACTCAGGGAGAGCCAAAGTGACTGTCACCCACAGTCACACCAGTCATTATAAGCCAGACAGAAAAAAATACGCTACTCCCTTATCTTCCAGACTTCCTTAGCAGTCAGTCTATATTATACTTACTAAAGTACAGCATCAACTTGAAAACTCTGGAAGTTTAGTAATGATGGCCATAGCATGAAACACATTAGAGGACCATAAGTTAATAGGAAGAAATCACACAAACTTTCCCCAGTTGTCTGCTTTAGATGAAGGTGATGACTCTTGCCTGTGATCAGGGACATGATTCATCCTGGGCAGTTGATCAGTGGGGCATCTGCCATTGCTTGTCAACTGCTTCCTGCAGGTGATGGGGCCCTATCCTGCTGCCAGCCAAGGCCACAACAGTAGCTTCCCTGCTGCAAAAAGCTCATAGTGCTGTCACTCATTTTATCTGGAAAACAGATTTTAAGAGCCCAAGGTAAATCACATTTACTTGACATTTTTCCCATAATTAATCTCAGAAGAAGAGGTTTTTAAAACAGTAGGTGACCAGAGTATGTTGCTGAAGCAGTTGCTGTGGTGGAGGCAGATGAGACCTTGGGTTTTGTTGTGGTTTAACCCCAGCCAGCAACTAAGCACCGCACATCTCCTCACTCACTCTCCTCGGTGGGATGGTGGAGACAACTGGAAGAGTAAAAGTAAGAAAAGCATTAAGGCAAGCAAGCCCCATGGCAAACACAGGAGCCTGTCAAGTATAGCTAAACAGCAGTAACAGCTATAAATTCAGTCTAGCACATTCCAATCAAACCTATTGTTATCTCAGACCCTTCAAGCCCCATGTTGAGCACCAAAAAGGACTGTTGTGGTTTAACCCCAGTCAGCAACTAAGCCCCACACAGCCACTTGTTCACTTCCCCCACAATGGGATGGGGGAGAGGATCGGAAAAATAAAAGTGAGAAAACTCATGGGTTGAGATAAGGGCAGTTTAATAGATAAAGCAAAAGCCATGCATGCAAGCAAAGCAAAACAAGGAATTCATTCACTACTTCCCATCAGCAGGCAGATGTTCAGCCATCTCCAGGAAAGCAGGGCTCTATCATGCATAATGGTTACTTGCGAAGACAAATGCCATCACTCTGAACATCCCTCCCTTTCCCTCTTCTTCTCCCAGCTTTATATTGCTGAGCATGATGTCATATGGTATGGAATATCTCTTTGGTCAGTTGGGGTCACCTCTCCCAGCTGTGTCCCTTCCCAACTTCTTGTGCACCCCCAGCGTACTTGCTGGTAAGGTGGTGCGAGGAGCAGAAAAGGCCTTGACTCTGTAAGCACTGCTCAGCAGTAATGAAAACATCTCTGTATTATCAACACTGTTTTTAGCAGTGATCTGAAACATAGCCTGATACTAGCTACTATGAAGAAAATTAACTCTATCCCAGCCAAAACCAGCACAGGTTTGTATTTATTTTGGTGCTTGGGGCTTTTGAGAAGAGGGGCATGGTAGGAGATGTCCCAGACAACCCATCCCACTTTGCCATGAGGCTGATGGCATTACTGCCTGGAGCGGTTGGGCTCACTGAGTGACCTCAGGCTGAGGCGAACACTGTAGGCAGCATCTGTCAGGCACCCCCTTGCAGTGCACCTTCAGTATTCATCTCCTGTGTACCTGCATTCTCTTCACCTTGCACTGAAAGCAAGAGGTCTTTCCTTTTCAAATGATCCAGCCTGCTCCCCCCAGCATGAGAGGATGCTTTTTGCCTGCGAGGACATCCTGGAGGGAAATGGTCTTCTCTCAGCCACTAATGCTATGACATGAAAATGTTGTTTAAACACTATAGAGAATAAAGCACCAACAGGGATGAAGGTGCACATTGTAGCAGTTGTTTAACCATCATGTTAACAACACTGAGTTTGTCAGGTTTATGATATGATGCCAGCAAGGGCTGCACAGGTGGGTTCAGGTCCCTCCACAAGGATCCAGCCATCCCCGTATTTCCTAGGCATAGTCAGGCATTACAGTAATGAGACATTTATACTGTAATACCTTAAACGTGCTAATGTTAAAGGAAAAGCAAGAAATGTGGCACTGAGTTGTCAATAAACAACAGCCTGAGCTGTTCAGAAAGAGGTTTTACCCAGATGCACCAAAATTATCCTCCAAAAAAGTGACATTGTGAGCAAAATGCCAAAAGCCCATGGCAGAGCAATGGGGAGAGATGGGATCCCCACAAGCAAACAAGCACATGGACAACAGCAAGCACATCTTAAAACTGACACCCAGCAGGATGCTTGCCTTCATCATGGCTCATGGAAATAAGGCAAATGGAGCAAAATCAAACACCAGAAGAAAACAAATGTTTATAAGTTAGTTGAAAAGACCCTGTGGTGACAGACAAAACCACTGAATGCCATGACTGGGTTGGTGCACAAGATGGTTCTCACAGGACAATCTGCAAGGAGGGGAAATCTGGTGATATGAGGCAAACTGAGGACATTCATAAAGAAAACAAACATCTGATGCAAGGAAAAGCTCTGATCCCATATAGTTGAGCTCTTACAGAGTGCCTGCAAAGGCAGTCTGTAAAGGTCTGAAGCCAATAATCTTCCACATGTGCCTTCAAGGAGTTAGACCTAGACAACAGCACTACCTGTGTACATCCTACTCCATCTTCTGGGTAAATTGGTCAGTAACCCTGATTCTGATCTTACTCTAGTCTCAATTTTTTTTGCTTCTGAGCTCAGACTTTGAGCCCATTTTGATGCTTTGAACACTGGAGTCGCTCCAGCACTTGCAACATGTTTGCCCTGAATTGCTGCCTGTAACTAGAACTGCTCCACCAGCTCCAGCAGAGTCATCCCTGGTTTGCACTGGTTTTAGGAAGGGGTGTAGTAGTATAAATTTGATATGTACTTTCAGGCACTATTACCTAAGAACAAAACCTTGTTTCATTATGATGCCTAATTAGTACAAGGGTAATTACACAATACTGCAATTCAACAAGAAAAAGAAAAAAAAGAGATCTTCGGTTTTGCACCAATAATACCAAAATGACAGCCAGAAACAGCACTTGCTACTTTGCAAAGACCTCAAAAGAACAGTAAAATTAGACAAATTTTAGGAGAAAAATAGTCATTGCAGAACAATGAAACTTCTCTTTTTAAATTAAGTGAAATAGCCAAGAACAAAGCAATTCCCCAAGAAAAAGTACAATATAATGTGAAAGATTTTAATGTCTTTTTGTATGGGACACCTGACTGCCCATAAACTCTCCAGTTACATGTTGGTAGTAACTTCTAGCTTTACAAATGGACATGACAGGTATTTTCTCAGGTATTTACTCTATGAAGAAACACACTCACTTCTGAAGGAGAACATGGTGGCAGGTTGGGAGCACACCCAAACATACCCCACAGTTCAAACCACAACAGGAATACTGGGTCCATTTTGAACTTTATGAAGAATTTCTTTGCAACTATGAATATTTCCCTCCTATAAAGAAAAAATAAATATTATGCAGTGGGCCAAAAGCCTAACATTGATATGCTCCTTTTCTTTAAATGGAAAAAATTAATTCTTAATAGGTAAAGTGAGAATAAAGCTTATCAAGGAATAAGAAAAATATTTTTTCCAGGTGAAGCATATACCTTCACTGTCAGCTGTACTCCAGTCTAGTTGTATGGCTTAGTTTCTCTAATTAAGGGGTTAAACCAGCTAAAGCTGTTTTTTTCTTCCCAGGCAACTATATTGGGTCTGGCTGAGCCCCATAGCAGCCCTCATAGTGCAGTGCTTGTATTGGTAGCTAGAAAGGTGGTGATAACACACCAGTGTTTTGGCTACTGCTGAGCAGTGCTCCCACAGCATCAAGGCTGTCTCTCCAACATTTGCCCCCCAACTCTCACCAGTAGGCTTGGGGTGGGAAAGATTTTTTGGGGGGACATAGACAGGACAGCTGACTCAAAGTGACCAAAGGGATATTCCATGCCATATGACATCTGCTCAGATATAAAAGCTAACAGAAAGGAGAAGGAAGGAGGGCATTCATTATTTATAATGCTTGTCTTCTGGAGCAACTGCTACGCATACTGAAGCCCTGCTTCCTGGGAAGTGGCCAAACATCACCTGCTGATGGGAAGCAGAGAATGACACCTTTTGTTTTCCTTTGCTTCCACATGCATGACTTTTGCTATTGCTTCATTAAACTGCCTTTATCTTGACCCACAAGGGTTTTTTTCCATCTTATTTTCTCCCCTGCCTGTTCTGCTGAGGAGGGGAGTGATAGAGCAGCTTGGTGGGCACCTGGAATCCAGCCAAGGTCAACCCAACACAGCAACATGCACTGGTGGAAGATACCAAGCATTCTAGTGACACCATATAAATAACAGCTTGTTCCAGTAATACTTGTCTGCTTAGTGAATTTTTCCAGGATCTACTCCATCCACCCTATCCTGCAAGAAATAACCTGCAGATGTATGTCTCTAAAAATAATCCTTGGCATTGGGGCTGCAGTACAGCATCACTATGTAATTCAGCAAACTTTAATTCTGTGTTGTTTTAAAAATTAATCTTTTCTGTATGCTGGAAGCAGTTCATGGAGACAGATTCTGTCCTAACACAGACTGCTCTGTATATAAAGAGTATTTTGCTATCATTTCTGCAGACAAAAAACATGGATCTATCTTGTGAACATTTTATGTTAAGAATTATTTCTTTCCTTGTCCAATTCGTTAAGTCTGTATACTTAATAAGCAGTTTCAGATTTTGCAAGGTCTTTTCTGGGAACAATAAGAGAGTGGAAAAAGGAGAGAAATTCTGGACCAGTGAAACACTTCTGAAATAATCTTTTTTCATGTCTTTATAGAGATTTCCAAGGGCTTACATTAAGAAGTTAATTCCATTGCTGCTATTGATGTTGTAAATATATTAGAAACACAATTTTAACTTGGTCTTGTTGCTTAGATAGTGATCAGAGCTGGTCAACTCTTTTGTTAGAAAATACTGTCATGACAAATAGCATTGTTGGTATTTCATTCAAGATTTACTACTTTTCTGGTTTTCTCCTTTTAAAATTTAATTGTGGAAATGGAAAGAGGGGAGAGAAAATACTGGGAGGAGACCAAAGCTGCAATTCAATTGCAATTAAGCATATCACTTCCCTCCCCCCCAATTCTTTAATCTTTTTTAAAGAAGATTAGGATACTTTTTGATTTGGTTACATACAGTATTGTACACTTATCAACAAACTGGAGCTATGATGCTCAGGGGCTGGAGCATATCATGTTTGAGAAGAGCCCCAAGGTGCTGTGTTTGCTCAGTCTGGAGAAGAGGGAGCTAAGGGTCAAATTCAATTGGTGTCTCCAACTACCTAATGAGGAGTTATAGAGACTACAAAGCCAGACCTTCATCAGAGGTGCACAACAAAAGGACATGAGACAGCCATGAGTTGCAGTAGAGACATTTTAAGTAGATATAAGGGGGAAAAATGCATAGAGAACTGATTAAGTACTAGAAGAGGGTTCCAGAGAAGTGGGTCAGTCTCCACCCTTGAAGACATTCAAAACTCATCTGAGTGAGTCTCTGAGCAGTTAGCCCTGCTGTCAGATGCACTCAGACCAGATGATTTCCAAAGGTACCTTGCAACCACAATTATGCTGTGAATCTATTTTTCTAAAATTATGGGAATTTTTCCTAGGATTTATTTCTGCTGCTTAGAGGATGGCTGAAACCTTGACTTGAAATATTCCCTTGACTGCACTGAAGCAGGGTCATGCCTCTGTGACTCTAAGCCAGTACTGGAAGGAAAAAAATCCTTAGATATAAGTGGCTATTAAGCACCCTTATGTGATTCATAATGTATAAAATTAGATTGCTATGGGTTTTGCACTCTTATAAAGCGTGTGCTCTGAAGATAGGAACCTTTTAATACCCCTTGTCTGTAGATGGTATAGAAAGTGCCCAGGAAATTATTTGTCATCTTTTTCTTGCATTGAAATAGCAAGGTAGTGGCTAATTACTGTGGTTTCCTTTAAAAATTGTTTATTGTTGATGAGGGGAGACAAGCTTTTGAATTGTAGCCATTTGTTTTGTAAGGTTTCTGGCTCTGATAAAAGCAGAAGTTTATTGTCCCTTAATTTTCAGGCACTGAGGTGATTAGAGAAAAACCTCCCAACACAGAGCAGCAGCAAAACCTTCGCAATCTCATCCATAAAATGCTGTCATTGAGGAATTTGTAAGGAGTGGAGAAGTCATGACATCCAAATTGTGCTTTTATTTTCTTCTGGATAGGTTTTTACCCATCTGCAAAACTAATGGTATCGCTGGGCAGTCTCAGAGCACTTTAGGCAACATGAATAGCAGCAGCGATGTGCTGCTTGGTTTTGCTTTCATTGCAAGGAGAATGAAAGGGAAAGACCACTGAGCAGTAGATAAAATTTCAGTTTTGGTTCTCCTCTTACTACAAAGAGGCAAATAGTGTGTTCCAGGGATGTGCTTGTGAGACGTACTCTTGTTCAAATTGCTCTGTTCATGCTGGAGAGCAGGTTGAAGACATCAATCTTGCTCTGGTGACCCTTCATTTCTGTGTTTCCCATTAATCTGGTTCAATCCACATAAACCTCCATACCCTGCACGGTGAGTCTTGTCCTTTCAACAGAAGTTTTCCACACCAGAGAGGCAGAGTATTCAAATGTAGCCTTTGTCCTCTCAATGTCTGTTAGTTTCCAGCTCAGTGCTGGAAACCAAGGTGTCATCTGGTCATTATGGGTAGCCAGCATAGAGAATGAGGTACTCAGAACTGCATCTTTCATAAATTATTTTAAATTATTTTCCATGCTATTTGACTTTCCTAAAAGCTTATGGCTTTGTGCCTATCTCTTCCCACTTCCAGACTATTTAAATTGGAAGCATTAGCCCGGCTGGTCTTATTTGCTTGCTTTCTTCCCAGAGTTGAATTTCAAGAACCAATACAAATCTTCCTTTTATAATTGAAAGCAAATAGCAATTTCTGAAATACAGCTTTTTAATGTTTCATGTGAAAAGTCTGGGTTAAATATCTGTGTCTGTGTCTAGGGTATAGATGGGGAGGGGAATACAGAAGCAGGGGTATGTGTCAAATCCTGAATGCATCAAAAACAGAAAGACGTTTGCAACAGCTTCCAATGAAAAATGTCAGCCAGAATTGATTAAGTTTATGCCATGAGTAATTGTCTAAAACTATTCTTCCTGTAAGTGCAATTGTAGCACATCCTCAGAGCTAAGTATGTGCTTATGCATCATCCTGAATCTTGGTCTGAGCCTGTTTCCAACCTGATGTGTTCATGGCAAAAACTGCCAGGAATTTCTGCAGAATCAGGATCAGGTCCTTATGCAGCAGCTCATCTCTAACTGAACAGTGGCCAAGTTAATAGCTTGTCTCTGAAGGTTAATTGGGATTTATGTCCTGTTTGGAGAATTAGCTTTAGAAATCTGGTTTACTTGCATAGTTTATGTGATGTGTTTTTCTGTGTATGTGTGTGTAAAAGGTGCTTGCCTTTTACTGTTTATCAAAAGAAGTTTATTAGACATTGCTTATGCAGCATTTTTGTGATCTTGTTGATGAAAGATCCTATATAAACAGGATTGGATTGGACTTAATTCAGTAAGTCTAAGAGTTTGTCAGCAATTTATTGCTGTTTGACTCCAGTGACTGAGCAACAGCACAGCATCCAGTGAGCAAGCACAGCTCCTTGCAACTCTGCTCTGGCTTTGCCTTCCTTACTGAAATGGAATTTATTGCTCTTTATCTCTCATGGATATTTGGTAGGAAATTTGAGCCACAAAATGAAGAGTCATAGAAGTTTTAAAAAAAATCCAAGAGAAAGGACAGATGTGCTGTAATTAGTTTAGTACTCTGGCTCACCTTGGTTTAGAAAAAAAATTGAATGTGTGCTGTCAGTAAGACATACTATTTACAGACTTGGAAGGAAATTTGGCTTACATCCCTCTAATTGAAAGTCAGAGGTGGTGGAAAAAAAGACTTTAACTTAGTTTTTGTACTTTAAATCTCAAAGTGGAGAGTTATTTTAAAACATAGGCTCAACTGATGTGCGGAATCGTACTCTACAACTCGAGGAGAGTTATAAAGCAGGTATGTTTATTGCGGTGCAAGGGGCGTCGCTCCTCCTAACTTGCACACTTAATTTTACTCATAATGCATATTTATACAGTGAAGTTGGTTAGTTCTGCCCAAAGTCTACACCTACTAATTATTGGTTAGTTGTTTTCTCTCCTCAATTTAAAGGTACAGTTCATTTTAAATTCACTACGCATGCTTTCTGAGCAGGGGATCCACCCTCTTCAGGGGGGCCATTTGAGTAGGAGGTCCCGATCTCCCACTACCACAATTATTTTACCCTCCTATCCTTGAGTCTTATCTCTTCAGCAGTTTGTTTTCTTTTAGCAGTTAGTGCGTCCTTGTCAGAAGGCTCCTTATTTACATTCTTGTTGAGCTCATCTACATCTGTACTAACTGTCCCTTCTTGAAGTGCTGAGTGGGCTGAGCTCGAGACCTCCTCTCCAAGACAGTGAGGCTCTTGCTCGTGTGTTGATGTTTCTGTTTTCTATGCGGCTCCTGTCTGCAGCAGAGTTTTAGGGTTTTCACTATATTTTCTCGCATCAAGTCCCCCTTTTTCTTTCCCCTGAGCAAATTCTTTTCCTTAAACAATACCATCCTTAGTATGAATTCTGGTAAAATATTTCCCATCCTTTAGCCTTTTTCTTAGCCTATGTTTCTTCCATTCTTCATAACTGTTCCCATTATTTTACACATCCACAGAAAGCATTGTAACATAATACAAATTCATAATCCTAATACAATAATCACGATAACTCCAACAAAGAGCTGCTTCAGCCAAATAAAATTAGGTAGCCAAGAAGTAAGCTTTTCCCAGAGGTCAGAAAATCCAAAGGAAGTATCATCTAGGGATATTTGATGTAATATTTTTGTTTTTACCCAAATTTGTTGCAAGTCTGTTTCAATTAATTTTTCTTGGTTAACATAGACATAGCAAGTTTGATTAATAACCATACACAATCCTCCTTCTTTTGCTAAAAGTATGTTCAGACCTATTTGATTTTGAAGTACTACATTTCTTAATGAAAAAATTTCTTGTTGGATTCCCTGTATAGCATCTATGGTGAGTTTTTCCATTTGTTCTATCGTGGCAGAAATATTTACTATTGCTTTTTCTAACTCACCCCTAATGAAGGAAGAAACCATCTGGCAAAACTATGGAATCCTGTTCTTCAGGTCACCAGGGGGTTATTGGTTCCTTGTTTAACCAATTTTCATGAGAATCTCAAAACACCCAGTAGAGGATGTGAATGATTAAATATTCTACCTTGGGGAACTAGGTATCCTACCCCAAATTCACCTTGCCATCTGTTAGGTAGTCCTTTCCTGGCCTGACCATCTCCACATAACCACCATAATCCTTGAGGTAAGCCATAGGTCTGATTAATGAGCATACCTAGATGCACTTTTCTACATTCTGGGGTATTGCTATATTTTCCTTTTGTATATCTAGAAACATTAGTTGGTGTTAGAATTGGTGGGTCACATACACTCCATTTCAGAGCAGTATAGTTTAAATTGAACCATCCCAACTGTGGAGCGTTCATATCCTTCCATCTAATTATTGTAGAATTCCCTAATTTCTGTACTTCATATTGGGGTCCTGTTGTACTATCTGGGGATTCGTAACAACCAAATCCTTTATGATTAAATGGCCAACTCCAATTTGCTTGTGATAGCATTACACCATATAATGGAAATTCTGTACTACCTCTGGGAAATGCTGAACATACCCAGCAACCTGTCAAATTCAAAGCATTTGTTACATTATGGGTTAGTTGTACAAACAGATTCTGGTCCCAAGAATGAGTTCCTACTATACAGAATATTATTAATATACAAACGATCAACAGTCTTTTCGTTGGATCCAAAGCCGCAGAGGTCCAGTAGGTGTTGATTTCCATTGTGACTTAGGGGCCTTCTTCACTCTGGTATGATGGATCCAGGATGCTTGTTCCTTAATTCTGACTGCTGTATGGGATGTAAGCAGTACTTGGAAAGGACTTTCCCACTTTTCTTCCAGAGGTGAACCTGAAAGAGATCTAACATATACATAATCGCCTGGTACAATATTATGTACTGGCCCATCCAGTCCACAGGCACGAGTTCCCAGGACTTGCTTTTCTATTTCTCGTACCTGTTTCTGCAAATTTATTACATAATCAGTTAATACCTCATTACCAATTTGAGTAATGTCCCCATTTGTACCATATAGGGCCTCCCATATAATATCTCAAAAGGGCTTAGTCCTTCTTTGGCTCTTGGTTTTGTTCTAATTCTCAGAAGAGCTAAGGGTAGTGACTGAGGCCAAGGTAATCTAGCTTCTTGTCCCAATTTTACAATGTGTAATTTGATAAGGTGGTTCATTTTCTCCACCTGACCACTTGCTTGTGGCCTATATGGGGTGTGCAATTGCCAATCAATTCCCAAAAGTTTACTAACTTGTTGAGTGGTTTTGGCCACAAAATGTGATCCTCGGTCAGAGGATATTACTGCCGGGACTCCAAATCTTGGTATTATTTCTTGTACCAGTGCCTTAGTCACTTCCCTAGTTTTATTAGTTCGGCAGGGGAATGCCTCTGGCCAACCTGAAAAGGTGTCAGTCATAACCAATAAATATTGAAACCCCCCTTTTCTTGGGAGTTCTGAAAAATCAATCTGCCACCATTGCCCAGGGTGATTCCCTTTTCCTATTTGTCCAACATGATCCGTTGGCTGGTTTGAGGGTTGTTCTGCAAACAGACTTCACATTGTTGGGTTACCTGTCTGATGGTAGTATATAGATTTCAGGCCACAATATACTGGTTTAAATATCTGTATAAGGCTTCTGCTTCTCAACGAGTTTTCTGATGTTCTGTCATAATTAAGGCCCACAGCACTGCAAATGATACTATAATTTTCCCCTGTGGTGTCTTAACCCACATATCCTTTTCTACCTTCCCACCCATATCTGTAATGAGTTTCTGATCTTCCTTCGAGTATTTTGGTTCCCTAACTATTTGATCAATATGTATTTTACCATCTGGGATCAAAGAGTGCAATTCTGCCATACCTGTTTTCACTGCCCTTTTGGTTTTGCAATCAGTCATGGAATTGCTTATATGCTGGGTTGTCGTTCCTTTCTGATGGGCTTTGCAATGCATGATGGCCACTTTCTCTGGCAGTTGGACTGCCTCCAATAACTTGAGAATTTCTCCAGCATGTTTTATGTGTTTTCCTTGGGTAGACAGTAGTCCTCTCTCTCTCTCTCTCCAAACTGCCCCATGGGCGTGAACTATTTGCATATTTGGAGCCTGTCCAAATGTTAATTTTCTTCCCTTTTGCTAATTCTAAAGCTCAGGTCAGACCTATGATTTCTGCCTTCTGGGCCAAGGTGTTGGAAGGGAGGGCTTTAGCTTCTATTACCTCATTGGTGGTAGTTACTGCATACCCAGCCTTACGTGTTCCATACTGAATGAAGCTACTCCCATCCGTATACCATGTACCTTCAGCATCTTCTAGCGGTTCTTCTTTCAAATCTGGTTGTCTGATAGTAGTGTTGGGTTTTTTTCCTTAAGAAAAAGAAAACCATAATATGTGGGTAATTTTGTTTGACTTAAGTAACTGATGAGAAAAATGGCTTAGACTCAGACAATGCATTAATCACTGAAAATCTGACTTTCAGAAAAATCAAGTAATGGATTTCAGTGATTTGCTTTCAGAGGTCTAACTTCCAGCTTTGCTAGTGAAGGGTGGTTGTTCAGGCAAATCCTGCTTTATTCAGTCAGTTAAGAGAAATAAAGCTGGGCACATATACATACTGCAGTCATAGGTGCTGCAGCATTTCTTAGGCAGTGGAAGACATGCACAGTACTCTTATTTACTCTCAGCTGGAAGGACTAGGGCTGGCCTTGGACCTTGCATTACACCCAATGCGAACATAAATTATGTCTTTACAAAAATGTGAAAAAGGACTAAATCTGGAAACCATGGTAAAGTGTATGCTGAGCAAGTGTCTGCAGAGAGGCACATCCTTTCTTACTCAATATTTCAGTATGTATCCCATGAAAAGGTAAACAAAAATAAACTGCATTGCTTCAGTTTTACACCATGTTGCCATAAATCTTCTCCCATGTGAATTACGGTGAAACCGCACACAGCTACTGAGTTACTTCCTTAATAAACTTGTGCTGCAGATAGGCTTTGTCTGTGCATGTTTTGGCAGACAGACCTGGCCTTCATTTGAATTTTATATAGAATATGAGAAAAATAAGGATTTGGGTTTTTAAAGGTACCTTGTTGGCTTGCTTTTATAGTTGATTATTTTTTTGTAAGTTAAGTGCTGTATTTTATATTTGTATTTTTGCTGTGCTATGTAATTCTGAAAGTCAAGATGATCAAAATGAAACACTGAGCAGGCACAATAAGAAGCCATTCTAACAAAACCCCCTTTGTGCAATTAAACACAGCCATGCCACAGCCTTTGCTGACTCAGGTCTTCAAGATACAGCACAACTTTTGCGTTTATGTTATGACATTGTCTGAAGAAATCTGGTTAAAATTTTTTTCCCCTATTTTTTCCCAATAGGAAATTGGCTTTTTGATTAAATTTTCTCAACTGTATTATCATTATTTTCTACCAGCACCGACCTGGGAGAACAGTGTTGATATATCTAAACCAACATAAAATGTTAAGCAACTCTTATGTCCTCAGAACTGTGACTCTTCTGACATTCATAGGTCAGAAATAGTGTGTCAGAGAGAGGGGATTTAATGTGCCTGACCACCTATGGAACTCCTGCATCTTCCAGTGAAGCAATCTCAGGCATCAGCTAAGCTATAGAAACTGTCCATGCGTGTGCTCCTAGGTCCTGATGAATGAGAGGTAAAGTGCCTCTGCTTGAATTACTTCTGTTTGGGTGGAGCCATCCTAGAGGCTGACTGCCTGAACCCCAGCATTGTAAGAATAAAGTAAGGGTAATATTTTATCATAAAAACTTACTTTCTGACTCAGCATAAGGATTTCTGTATCTGCTTTGCTCCTAGGAGGCAAATATTTCCTAATGTGGACTCTTCTATTTCTTCTTTTGACATCTCTAGCAAGAGTTTCCTTAACATATTATGTTCATTATAAACCAGTATAAAACTTTTGGTTGTCCCTTCCCTTCACATTTCTCCTTTGCTTTCCATTTTTTAAATCATTAAATGGCCATAATATATCTTTTCAACATAGTTGTCATGATAGAGTTTCAGAGTTGGCTTTTTGCTGAAGTTAACCAAAATGTCTATAACGCATCAAGCAGCTCTGAGCCAGCTGTTGTCACATCCCAAGTTGCTGCTGTGTTACTGCAGACAGATACAGGTTAATTCTCATGTTAAATTTTTATCCTGTTGTTATTTGCATTTTCAAAGCATTTCAGCTGCTGTAGGACCCTGAATCACTCCCTGCCCTCTCCCACAGAAGTATTTTCTCAGTTCAGCATACCTGGTCTCTTTGGTACCACCACCAGCCACAGTGTCCCAGCCAAGAGCAGGAGGTGGGCTGGGGGCAATGGCAGCCCTACACCAGGTGGAAACAATTATGGGAAAAAGCTGTGGTCTGCACTGGATGAGTTACTTCTGATAGCTCCCAGATAAGCTAACTTAATAAAGTGGTGGTTTAATTAAGCCACATTCCTTGCATCTTACCTTTCATCCTGTCTGTCTGGGGTGATGCTATCAAGCAGCTACTGCTTTGCAAGATGGGGTGGGGGGTGCTGTACTGGTACATCACTGTGTGTCAGGCACAGGGGGGACCTGCAGGTGACGTGACATGGGAGTGCTCCTGGAAACTCAGCTCCCATCCCAGTCTGCAAGGCAATGGGCCACAAAGGCCTGCAACAAAGGTAGATCCTCTGCTTGCCTAGTCATGGATGTGTTCATTAGTATCAAAGGCTTGATCCTAAATTTCATTTTTTAACATTCAGCAATCCAGAAGCACCTTGACCTCCACAGCAGAGGGGAGTAGCTGACCCTGTCTCTGCTTCTCCAGCAGCTACCAGTCAGAAAAAAGGGTGACTTTGCTTTGAGAGAGTCCCTTAGCTCAGAAGTCCTGAGCTAAGGGCTGTAGATTTTGTTACAGGTAACAGAAAAGCTAGACGTTGCAGTGATCAAAATCACGGTGCCCAAAACTCTCTACAGATTTGGGCTTGTGCATGTTCCTGAGTGAAGATTGCATGAGACTCAGAAATTGCCATATTTTTAATAACTGAAGCACCCTATTAAAAGCTGTAACAGATAAATCTGCCAGAAGTTTCTCCTTTTGGAAACCAGATTTAATGTTAACTAATGAACTTAATTTCCCCATAGATCCAGATCTTAGCAGTTGAGCTTCTTACACAGCCATGTATTAGTTCATTTGGTGTATGCTCACACATACAGCTGCATAGCAACTGCCTCTCTGAAAGTTATTCAGTAGCTAAAATAATCAGTGGAGACCCCCTCTTACCTCTCATTATGTATAACAAGATTGCTGCTGTGCAACATTGATTAGACATGTCAACCTGGAGCTGGATGTCTGAAAATGAGTATTGCTATCAAAATGCCTTTGCTAACGACCAAGTCATGTCCATCATTTTGATGGATTTCTCTTTAGGAATGTAAAAAGCTAAAGCATGAAGGAACCTCAGGGTTGCAATGTAATTTTCAGAGAAATTAGTATTGTCTTATTGTATTTCCTGTGCATTAACCATAAAGTAGCATTTTCCCTGGAAAAATCATGCTAATGGCTGAAGCTTGCTGTTGAGTATGGGCTGTGCTAATAGAGAGCTGTAATCTTGAATCAGGAACTGATTGGCATGGGGAATCGGTTTCTGGAGTGCGATCCTGAAAGCAGGGCACCCCTCCTCTAAGACATTTCTTAAGGTGTGATTTAAAGCTTTCACGATGTGAAAATATCATCAGGTATTTAGAGAAAATATTTCCAAATCTCCTAGTTTGCTCTGGTGTCCATTCCCTGGACTTCAGCTGTGCTGCTACATAGCAGTGAAATCAGAAACAGATTTGCCCTCCTTCAGGTTTCAAACTGGGATTCACACAGTCTTTTGGGTTTTCACTGACAAGCCTGGCCAGTGACTTACCATACCCTAATCTTCACATTGCTATTATTAAGTGGTGATGGTTTTGTAGCAGTGTGTTCTTTACTAGAAGGGTTATATCTGGATTTGAACAATTACTGTGTGATTTTAATTAACTTTTCCTTATGATATACTTTCTGCCCAGATTTGGCAGTTAGCCTCACAGTGTTTCACAGTATTTTGCATGGAAATTTTGCTATCAGCACTTAAAAAATTTGTGGAAAAAAAGCACCAAAAAGCTTTTAGGTAATTTAATATTTCTGTGAGAAGAATTCTTAAGTTCTGCCAACTGGGAAAATGCTCCTTGCTTAAAATGCAATTTCAAGAAATAGTCTAACTACTGTAAAGCTGTAATTAGCAATTACAATTTTACTATAATTCTTTGCTTATGTCTCATGAATGTTTTATTTTTAGGTTTCTTCAGTCCTCAAAACCAATGTAACTCAACTTTATTAATTAGCAGAGAAGTGAAATATTTGCTGTCATATCATCCAGCTATTGCCATTGGTATCTTTCCTAACTATGCTTTTCTCTCTCTAGACTACAGTGTCTTTGCTAAAGCTCCCTGCGAAGAGCAGTGCATAGATAACTTTGAACGGGTCTTATGCACTTGCTATCCTGGGTATTGCTATGATCAGGAGAGACACAGGAACAGAGAGAAGCCTTTTTGCCTGGGTGGGTATAAGTGTGTGTTGTACATCTCTCTGGTTAATGATGTATCTTGCTTCTTCAGGTCTTTTAGGAGTCAATTTAGATCTGAAACCATTCTTATTTTCATTATTATTACAAAATAAATGTGTTTTTTAACTATGTTAAGGACTGCTTCCTAGAACTAAGAGATCTAAATCCCCCTGAAATTATTAGGAGGTAGCACCTAAACCAAGATACATGCACCCAAACACTTTGAAGTGTTGGGATGATGTAATTTTCCCTTTATTAATTCCTCCTGCAGGTTTTGAGCCATATTTGGGGGTTTTGCCTGAGAAGAGGAACATGATTCTAACAGTAACCCTCGAAGCACTATAACTGTGCCTAATTGTGAAAATAAATCCTTGGGGTTTGATTCAGTTGGCAAGTAGCTAATTCTGAATTGATCATTTACATGTGTTCCTTGTGTGGCTAATCCCCTCTGATTCAATAGTCCTGCCCTGCATAGTTTGCTGTGCCAGGGAGCCAAGATTTGCAGGACTGAGTTTTGCTTGTAAGCTTTTTGATGCAAAGAAACGGTCACAGTGTTCACCAATAAAATGCCAGGTTTGTTAATAATAATAGAGCAGTTTACACAGAGCTTCAGCACAAAGTACCAGCAGTGCTGCAATTACTCATTTATTTAAACCCAGAATCTCCTGATACCTGTAAAGGAAGGCTTTTATTGTATTTGAGGTCTGAAACCTCCGATTTTAGGACATTTTCAACTCTTGATATCTCCAGATATCAACGAGTGTGCCACAAGCAATGGAACACTGTGCTCTCAGATCTGTGTTAACACCATGGGCAGCTATAGATGTGAGTGTCACGAAGGCTATACACAGGAGAAGGATGGCAAGACATGCACCAAAGGAGATAAAGGTATATGCTAATGGGGGTTAAGGTCCTGAGCCAAAGGGACATCTAAAAAGTTGATCTGTTGTAAAGAGGAACTGCTCCCTATGTTACACTTGGAGCTGGGGGTCCAAAGCTGGGATGTAGCCAATGCCCCTGGAGAGCCTAGGTTGTTCACTAGGCATCCAAGCACCTGTGGAGCAGTCCTGCAGCACACTCTCCTCCCTGATTTATGAGGTGCACACACAGAGCAGTAAATCAGTAGTCACATCTATAAAGAAAGAACACAAGTATGTTGAAGGATGTGGAAAGCATCTTCCCCTAGAGAGGCAAAGTGACTGAACTGTGAAACTTGCCATTACAGCTTTGGTTAGACCATATATCCTGGATCATACAAATGCTAAAAGCCTTATTTTGCTCCCTTAACAGCCTGGATTATACCTAGATTGTGATCCAGAGCTCAGGAGACACAGTAAAATAATTTGCCAGATGCTGACCCTTATAAACCTTCATTATTTTCTTCTGTTAATTAAATTAATTTCAGTGGCTTAAATTTGTATTTACATAGAATCATAGAACCATAAAATCATTTAAAGACCTTTAAAATCAAGTCCAACCCTTAACCCAGGACTGCCAAATCCACCACTAAACCCTGTCCCTAAGCACGGCATCTACACATTTTTTAAACACTTCCAGGGATGATTCCACCACATCCCTGGGCAGCCTGTTCCAATGCTTCAACACACTTTCAGTGAAGAAATTTTTCCTAATATCCAATCTAAACCTCCCTCGGCGTAACTTGAGGCTGTTTTCTCTTGTCCTGTCCCTTGTTATCTGGGAGAAGAGACCAACCCCCACCTGCCTGAAACCTCCTTTCAGGTAGTTGTAGAGAGCAATAAGGTCTCCCCTGAACCTCTTTTTCTTCAGGCTAAACTTCTCCAGTTCCCTCAGCTGCTCCTCATAAGACTTGTGCTCCAGACCCTTCACCAGCTTCATTGCCCTTTTCTGGACATGTGCCAGCACCTCAACGTCCCTCTTGAAGTGAGAGGCTCAAAACTGAACACAGTATTCAAGGTGTGGCCTCACCAGCGCCAAGTACAGGGGGACAATCACTTCCCTTGTCCTGCTGGCCACACTGTTTCTGATACAAGCCAGGATGCTATTGACCTTCTTGGCCACCTGGGCACACTGCAGACTCTTGTTCAATTCTCATGAGGGCTACAGGTAATGCCTCAATCCATTTCATATAAGTTCCCTGGCACAATTTTGTTATTTGTGTTTTAATTGTTTAATTCATCCTTTCTATTTTCCCACTAGGTTGTGGTCTCCAAGGGGTGTGCAAATCCCATTTAAACTAAAGGAATTTGGACATTCCTTGGACTATCTTTGCAACAAAATGGGTCCATTATCAGAGGACAGTCCTTCTGGAATCCCAAATCTAGGAACTATTACCTTAATGACTTCTCTTGCCTGATTGGTATGGCAAGGGAAAGCTTCCAGCCATCCTGAAAAGGTATCTAATAAAACAAGTAAATACTTATATTGATTTCACCTCAGTAACTCAGAAAAATCTATTTGCCGGTGTTCCCCAGGAGCAATTCCTCTCTCTCTCTTCACATCTCCTGCTGGTGGTTTCTTTTGGATTTTAGGATTATTCATACAGCACGTGTGGCAGTTCTTCACAATGTCCTCAAGGGTCTGCATTTTTGGTTCTACTGCATATCTTTTGATGCTATCTACTAAGGCTTCTGTTCCCAAATGGGTTTAATTATGCATTTTTTGCATAAGTTTTTTCATCTTTCTCTTAGATATTAACATTTGATGATCAGGTGTAACCCACCATCCTTCAGAATTTTTGGAACATTTTAGTATTTTGGCCAATTTATCTTCCTTTTCTGTACATTTTGGTAACTCTAAACTAATTTTTCTTTCAGGTATCAGCACTCCTAGTATTGACCCTTTTATTGCTGCCCTTCTTGCTGCTGCATCTGCTTGTCAATTTCCCAGGATTAGTTTCTTGTTCTGGCAGGGGCAATAGGGTGACAGGGTCCAGGGAGATTACTGTTTTAAGATTGGTGTAATCTTGTTCCAGCAACACTGTTTGGTATCTCGCTAGTCAACTAGAAGACACCCAGTGATGATCTTTCTGTTCTAGAACTGCTGTTACTGCATAAGGCACTAGGACAGTTATTGGTTATCCTAAAATTGATTTTCAGTTAGCAATGCTGTGGCAGCTACAGCTGGTAGGCAAGTAGGTCAGCCTTTACTTATTTCATTTAATTGCTTACAAAAGTAAGTGACTGGGTGCTTCTGATCTCCAAGTAGCTGAGTTAACACCCCCAATGCTACCTGCTGACTTTCATGTACATAATGCTGAAAAGGCTTATTCATGTTAGGTAAGCCTAAGACTGGAGGTTCCATCAATTTTCTTTTTATTTCATATTGAAGCAAAGTAATATCAGGGTATTTACCTTGCCATGGCTCCAGTTCCTTTGCCAATACAGTACCAAACAGAGTGGGGCTGTTGTTTTGAAACCTTGTGGGACCACGGTACAGCATAACTGCACTTTTCTTCCAGTGGTCAGGTTCTCCCATTCAAAGGTGAAGAGGGTTTGACTCTGTTCAGCAACAGGTATGCAGAAGAAAGCATCTTTCAAATCCAGAACTTTAAAATAAACATTTGTCTCAGGTATGGTGGTTAAAAGTGTATATGGATTTGGCATCACAGGATGAACATCCACAGTGATTCAATTAATTTCCCTTAAATTTTGGACCAATCTGCACTCATGAGTCTTGGGTTTCTTTACAGGCAATATAGGAGTATTATACTTAGATTGGCATTCTCACAACAATCCATGTTCTAAGAAGGTGCTAATTATTGGTTCCAACCCTTTCCTAGCTTTCATTTTGATAGGGTATTATCTTTTCCTTACTAGCTTCACCTCAAGTTTCAACTTAATTTCAATAGGAGATACATTCTTTGCTCTTCCTGGTTTCTTAGATGCCCAAACCAAGGGAATTACTGCATTCAATACCACCCTCTGGGATGTCATCTTCAGGCTCCTCTAGTTTTATCTGTCAGCAAGCAAATTTGTGCTTTCCATGCTGCATCAGGTGTGGAGCTGTATGGAATTCTCAGAGAAAGTTATTTGAGCATTCAGTTTCCATAATAAATCTCATCCTAGTAGAGGGAGGGGGCATTCTGGCATATACGGAAATTCATGAGTTAATTTAGTATTTCCAATTGTGCACTCCATAGGTTTTAAGAAATGCCATATTGTTTGTTTTCCCATTGCCCAAACAATTGGGATTGTCATTTTACTTTAAGGTCCTTTACAACTAGTAATTACCAAATGAGTTGCTCTACTATCTATCAAAAAAATCAATAATCTCATTCCCCAACTTCACTGGAACCAGGGCATCAGTTGGGGAAACTTTAATTTTCTTCCCCAGTCCCCTGACACACTCTTTCCCTGCTGGGTAGGACACTTGCTCTTCCAATATCCTTTTTTTTCTGCATATAGCACAGTGATTCAGTCCCAAGGGTGTTTGACCTTCTGAATTTCTTCCCAAACCCTTTCCCATTCTTCCTCTACCTATTCCTCTGTTACCTGTAGCAGTCTCAGTTAAAGCAGCTGCCAATAGAGATGCTTGCATTTTCATCCTATTTTGTTCTTTTTTGTTCCTTTTCTCCTCTCGGTTGTTATACGCTTTATACACTATCAACTGCAAGACAGACATTCCTCCTGCCCTGTCAACCTTATGCAACTTTTTCTTATATCTTTTGATGATTGTCCAATGAATAACATTAAACATTTTCTGATTAGCTTCCCCATCTGGATTTAATGCCATCCATTTTTTGGCTACCTCACAAACTCTCATAAAAAGCCAACGGACTTTCTTTAGGACCCTGTTTTCCAAAAGCTGTTACATTCTGTCAGGGTTTTCTGGATAAGAGCTGACAGATTGTTTCCAGTTCAATAAATCAGAGGTAAAAAATGGTACATGTTCAAAAACTGGTAAGCCCGCCCCCACTGTTTGTCTCAGAGCAATCCTGCTAGAAACAGGGATAAAGTTTTCATCACCCATCTGGGGTTTTTGTTTTTTGGGGTTTTTTTTTCTTTTTTGGGGTTTTTTTTCAGAAGTATCTGATGATTTTTCCTGCATTTGTACCATATAGAGGCAGGGTTGTGGGCACCACCAATTGTACATCCTCCAGTTCCTCCCCCCCACAACATACAGTCTCATTCTTATTGCAATTGTCTCTGCACAGACTCACTTTCTTTCCAGCACATATGGCATAAACACATCTCCCCCCAGTTTAAATTTTTTCTGAATATCTGGTTCTATATGCAAAGCCATAAAGGCATCAATATAAGGCACTTCATCCCACTTCCCCCATAAGTGACAAAACAACATAAATTGTAATATAGTATTAAATTGTAAAGACCCATTTTCCAGCCACTGTTCACCATCACCCAATTTATAATTTGGCCACTATTGGTTACAATAGCATTGTAATTTTTCTTTAGTTAAGGGATCCCTGCCAAACTTACTCTAGTGTTTCAGGATACATCCTAGAGGAGTACACAAGGAAACTTCTTTGGAAGTAGCTATACCCATATTACACTTAATTCCACTTAACCCAATGTTTCATACGCTCGACTCTGATCCTCTGTCAGCAAAGACAAGTGTCGTGATTTAGCCCCGGCTGGCAACCAAGCACCATACAGCCACTTGCTCACTCCCCCTCACCCAGAGGGATGGGGAGGAGAATCGGAAAGGAATGTAAAACTCAAGGGTTGAGATAAGGACAATTTAATAGGTAAAGCAAAAGCCGCGTACGCAAGCAAAGCAAAGAAAGGAATTCATTCACTACTTCCCATGGGCAGGCAGGTGTTCGGCCATCTCCAGGAAAGCAGGGCTCCATCACATGTAACGGTTACTCGGGAAGATAAAACGCCATAATGCCAGATGTCCCCCCCTTCCTTCTTCTTCCCCCAGTTTATATACTCAGCATGGCATCATATGGTATGGAATACCTCTTTGGGTAGCTTGGGTCACCTGTCCTGGCTGTGTCCCCTCCCAATTTCCTGTGCCTCTCCAGCCCTATCACTGGCAGGGCCCAAGGAACTGAAAAGTCCTTGACTTAGTATAAACATTACCCAGCAACAACTAAAACCATCAGTGTCCTATCAACATTGTTCTCACATCATAGCCAAAACACAGCACTGTACTAGCTACTGAGAAGAAAATGAACTCTATCCCAGCTGAAACCAAGACAAGGTATTTACCCCTTTCCTTGTCATGCATCTACGTGTTGAAACTTATAACCCTTAATATTACTGCTGCAAATATTCTGAGCATGACTTATGCAGAGGAATAATAACGGCTACTTACCAATTCAGCGATCCCATCCCCCCTGTACAAATATCTCTAATGGCATTGTAGCAGATTGTCTTAAAGTTTTACTGAATCTTTCTATATTTTGTGTTTGTGAAACAGCTATAGAAACATCTTGATTTTAAAGAATTAACCTCCATGTTAGCATTATGTTAGCACTTATTAACCAATAACGTATGGGTTACTGTGCTGCTTGTTATCAGAGACTGTGTTATTTGACGTCCCTATTCTATAGACCATAATAACCTTACTCTCTAGACGATAACCAGAGCACCTAGGTTCTATTGTGTATAGGATGAGTTATTGGACAGCTTGGCAAGGCTGATATCCAGCCGTCCAGCTTGGCAACAAAACTTACTTTTAAGGTGTCCTGAAGTGAACTACCTTCACTATAATACTAAAAAACCACACCCACAGGTCAAGAAGACCCTTGCCCAGGTGAAGACCCTTCCCCTATGCAAGCATAATAACAGAAAAGGATGACACAGCAAATATTAAAATTATATGCAAATTACAAACCAATCATTGTAACTGGGAGTGTATGACCTTGTAATTTTGTGTATAAATGTAACAGTGAAATCTACGCAGGTGTGCTTGATTTGTGGAGATGCCACTGAGCACCCAGCGCTGCAATTAAGGAGTGCCTGTGATGTGCGGAATCGAACTCTACAACTCCAGGAGAGTTATAAAGCAGGTATGTTTATTGCTGTGCCGGGTGCAAGGGGGATCGCTCGTCCTAACTTGCACACCGTTTCAACAAGCAGCCGGGTATTTATTATACAGTCATGGATATACATAAGGTTTCTGAAAATTCAGAATCTCCTCCCTCTGGCACCTCTTCAAGACGTACTTTTCACCTTCTTGGGTAGTTATCTGAAGTTCCTGTTTATCTTGGCTTAC
Source organism: Falco rusticolus (assembly GCF_015220075.1). NCBI lineage: Eukaryota > Metazoa > Chordata > Aves > Falconiformes > Falconidae > Falco > Falco rusticolus. The sequence continues at coordinate 20,824,216 of NC_051209.1, read as the reverse complement.
ATTAGCAGTCTTCGTTGTTTAGTTTCTGTTATCTTAAAACATCTGCTAGCTAAGGATGAGCCCTTCCTTATTGTCCACTCTAAACATGTCAAGCTAATATGTGCCGACTGGGCTGGTTTTAATCTATAGCAGCATGATCCCGGAGTGGGGGATCCACCATCTTCGGGGTGGGGGGCCATTTGAGTCACTGATCTCGTACTACCACAATTATTTTACCCTAGTTTGTTTTCTTTTCTTTTAGCAGTTAGCACGTCCTCTTCGTCAGAAGGCTCCTTATTTACATTCTTGTTGAGCTCATCTAAGTCGGTACTAACTGTCCCTTCTGGAAGTGCTAAGTGCTAAGCTCCCGCCCCTCGCTCTTTCTCGGGTGTTAATATTTCTGTTATCTATGCAGCTTCTGTCTGCAGCAGAGTTTTAGGGTTTTTCACTACATCACCTGCTCCTTAATACTACATTGATGTTAAGAGGTCTGATTCCCGATTTCGGTGACAGTGTTGCACCTTTGAGTCGCTTACTGCCTGACAGTAGAGATGGGGCAGAGGAGTCCCTGATCAACAGGTTGGTGCGTGCTGGAGTCTGGCCTGGTCCATGTTCTCCTTGTCGGGGATGGCAAGATGATCTGGGCAAGGTCTTATGGCAGTCCCATCTGGGTCACCAAAACTGTTATCCCAAATCTGGGTTCTTCACCTGGTGTGCAAGAGCCAATCCACACACAGAGTCAAGATATTTGTTTATTGCATGTCTGCTCAGAGATGGGTGCTAGGTAGAAAATCCAAGAAGCTAGCACACCTCTTAACGCATGGTAAAACATTTTATACACTTTGAACGATTATTTACAATTACATTTAGCCACATTTAATTCTCATTGATTCTTACAAGCCTCATCCCCATTTAAAGGTACAGCATTCTTTTATTTCACCAGGCATGTTCTGTGGGGAGGGGGCTTCGTTAGTATGCTAATTAGGATAGCTCGCACACAGTTCCAGTAATTTTCTGTTCAGCCTCAATAACCCTTTGGTTGTCCTTGAGATTATCTTGTTGTGCCCCAGCTTGACATATTTATGGTGTCTATTCCTTCTCCCAAGGTGTCCTGGTTTCAGCTGGGATAGAGTTAATTTTCTTCTTAGTAGCTGGTGCAGTGCTGTGTTTTGGATTTGGTGTGACAACAATGTTGATAAGACACTGATGTTTTTAGTTGTTGCTGGGTGATGTTTATACTGAATCAAGGACTTTTCAGTTTCTTGGGTCCTGCCAGCGAGAGGGCTGGAGGGGCACAAGAAATTGGGAGAGGACACAGCCAGGTCAGCTGACCTGAACTAGCCAAAGAGGTATTCCATACTATGGGACATCATGCTCTGAATATAAACTAGGGGGGTTGGCTGGGGCCTGCTTGGGGACTGGCTGGGCATCAGTCAGCAGGTGGTGAGCAGTTGTATTGTCCGTCACTTGTTTTCTTTTTTTCCTTCCCTTTGGAATTCATTCCTCATTCCTTCTCCCTCCTTTTCATTATAACTGTTATTGTCAACATTATTATTGTTCTTTCATATTTATTCTATTTAAATTATTAAATTATTCTTATCTTAACCCTTGAGTTTTACATTCCTTCCCGATTCTCCTCCCCACCCCTGGGGGGGGGAGTGAGCAAGCCTGGGTGGCACTTAGTTACCAGCCCCGGTTAAAGACACAAGGCCATGTTTTGTTAACTGTTTGTAAGGTTTGACTAACATGCCCTGTTTTTCAAATCCTTTCTTGTTTTTCACTATAGTATTTACTTTTTTTTTCATTCACTTTTTCTTTTTTAAAGCAAATAATTCTTGTATCACAGTTATAAGGAAGAAATTATTTGCTATGAGGGTGGTGAGGCAATGGAACAGGTTACCCAGGGAAGCTGTGGATGCCCCATTCCTGGAAGTGTTCAAGGCCAGGTTGGATGTGGGCACCCTGGTCTAGTGGAAGGTGTCCCTGCCCAAGGCAGGAGGGTTGTGTGAGAAATGAACAGAGATTGGCTTTTCACTAAGTGCTGTGCTAGACAGATAACAAGCTGCCCTCCTTGGGTCCAAAGTTTGCCACGAGGAAGACATCTGACTTCATCCCTGCAGGACCACCAGAGGACCCCAACGACTGAAAAGTGCAAGTGCAGTGGGGGTGGAGTTATTTAAATCATTTCAAGGAATATGTATATGGCTGATGCAACCTCAATGGTATAAGTAGATCATATTTGAACTTGTTTGGCACACCTCTGACTAGAGTCATGCACCCAGTGCCGTGGTTTTTGCTCTTTGACTTTACCTCACAATAAAAGATTTCTGAACCTACCTTTGTTGGGTCAGGTATTTATAACAAATTTGGGGGCTCGTCCAGGATAACTAGTTTGCCCGGCCCCAGGATCTGTGGTGACTGTTAGATAGGAAGCATGCCTCACTGATTTCAGTGAACTCTCTGACGGCATGCCTCTGACCACTGGGACTGTTGGCCAAATGCCCAGGAGAGAGAGAGAGAGAGAGGCTCTTAGAGCAAAAAACACTTGGAGCTCCCCAGGAGGTAAAGCCGCAGTCCCCTGTAATTCACATGCACAAAGACCCTAGTAAGAAGAAGGACTGTAAGTATTATTCAGTTGGGTGGGAAGTGGGGGCTTGACTACATGCCTGAGTGAGACCTGACGGGTAGCCCTGTTCCAGGAAGCGAGTGTGGAGTCTTTCTAACCGCGGTTCCAATATCCCACGAGGGACTTGGCCGGTGAAGAGAAGAAGCGATTGGAAAGCCGTGTGGAAGACAGCCCCAGGGAAAATATGGGACAGGGAAGTAGTAAAACGAGTGCTGGGAAAAAGGGGGGCCAGAGAATACCGAATGAAATACCCCCAGACAGTCCACTGGGGTTGATGTTAGCAAACTGGGGAAGTACTGAGAGAACTATGGATAAAGATAAAACATAAATGATAAAGTATTGTATGTTAGAGTGGACCAAGGAAGAGATTAGACCAGATCATGTGTATTGGCCCCATTATGGGTCATTTGAGGGTTGGCTTTGTCAAGCATTAAACCTCTATGTCAGGGGTCCTCAAACTTTTTAAACAGGGGGCCGGTTCACTGTCCCTCAGACACTGTTGGAGGCCGGACTATAGTTTGGAAAAAAATGAACGAATTCCTATGCACACTGCTCATATTTTATTTGTAGTAGTGCACAAAAAACAGGAAAAAGAATGCAATATTTAAAAGCCTAGTGGGCTTTCTTGGGGTATATCAGGGAGCCCACCCCCACCCCGCTTCTTCTGCATGAAACCAGAAGCTTTACTCTTCTTCTTAATTCCTGTCTCCTTTTTGTGAGTTCTAAAATATATTCTGTTAAAATTTTATCCTCGACCTTCAGGTGTTCCACTAATAATCCAAAATCATAAGGCATCCCATATAACATTTCAAAGGGAGAGATACCAGTTAAAAGTCTCTCAATTTCTGGCTGTAATCCTTCTCTCCCTTCTCTAGAGATGGGATACTGTTTTATCTTAATTGGCTGGTCTGGGTCTTTTAGGGAGACCGTGATTGGTTTGATATTTAATTTTCCCACCAACCCCGGGCTATACCAGGTCTCTGGATTAATCTTAGCTTCATCTTCCGTGGTTAGTAAGCATAATCTTATTTTTAATTTTTCTTGATCTACTTCTAAATTGATTCCTAATTCCACCATCAGGTCTCGCCCCAAAAGATTATATTCAGATTCTGGGACCAATAAAAATGTTCCTACTCCATATTTATTCGGAGCTCTTCTATTGTTACATTCCTTATCAAGGGTACTTTAAAAGGTTCCCCTTTTGCACCGATTACTTGGAATTTATTCTTTGATTCCATACACCCAGATGGTAACTTTTGGACAGTTGATTTTTCGGCACCCGAGTCCACAAGGAACTCGAACACTTCATGCTGAGGACTCAATTTTAATTTTATCAAGGGCTCGGTAACCTTAGGGGTCCCCAGCAAATAGAGCCCCTGACCCCCCTAATCTTCTTTAAAAACTTTTTTTTTCATCCATTATCCTTTTTCGACAATTCCTTTGCAAATGCCCCCCTCTTGTGGCAATAGAAACACTCTACATCTTGTGAGCCAAATCCCTTTCTTTTAGGATTTTCTGGGCCCTTCCGGGGCCTTTCTCCTCTCCTGTCCTGACTTTGTCCTTCTCTTACAGCTGCCACCAAGGTTCTAGCCTGTCTCTTCTGACTCTCTTCTTCCCTTCTCACATACACTTTTTGGGCTTGTCGCAATAATTCATCTAAACACTTTTTCCTGCCAATCTTCTATTTTCTCTAATTTTTTCCTTATATCGATCCAAGATTTAGCCACAAACTGAGTTTTCAGCAGGGCTTGACCCACTTGACTATCAGGGTCTAGTCCAGAATATAGCTGGAAACTCTTTCTCAGCCTTTCTAGCCATTCGGTGGGGGTTTCATCTTTTTTTCTGTTGTTCATTGAAGGCTTTATTAATATTTTGTCCTCTGGGTACAGAATCCCTAATTCCCTGAATTATCATATCCCGGAGATCGACCATATTATTTCTATGTACGGGATCTTGATTGTCCCAATTGGGCCTCTGTAAGGGCCATTTTAAATCTCCGGCTGGGCCATGTTGATGTCTCTGATCCCAATGTCTCATGCCTGCCGTTCTGATCATCCCTCGTTCTTCATTTGTAAACAAGATCTTTAAAATAGCCTTCATCTCATCCCAAGTATAAATGTTAGGGCCGAGGAATTGATCAAAGCATTCTTCTACCCCTAATGGGTCTTCTAACAAGTGTCCCATTTCTTTCTTAAATTCCCTCACATCCCCAGAGTTGAGGGGTACAGATACAAATCCGACTCCGGGTTGTGGTCCCCCCATAGCAGTCTCCCTTAATGGATATAATAGATTTTCCTCCCTCCTTTCTCTAGTTTGACTTCTAGTCATTATTCGATCAGGAGGGGACTCTTCCTCAGGTTGGGGGGGTGCTGTTGGAGGAGGATCAGGACCCTGTGGTGACAGAGGAGGGGGAATATAGGGCGGGGGAGACACTGGAAGTTTGTCTTCCTCCCGCCTTTTCTTCCTATCCTTTTTCTTTTCTTTTAATGGGAACAAATTAGCGGTCTGGGCTGTACCCAGGATCCATAAAAAGGCATATTCACTCTCCTCCTTGTTAAATGGCTGTTTATTGTTAACATATATATTCAGTTGTTGACATATCCAATCCTCAAGGGATCCAAAAATAGGCCAATATAAATCCTTTCTTATTTGTTTTCCTCCCCATACTTCCATACAATAATGGATCATTTTTTCCCTGGACTTCCCCTTTCGAGAAGGGGAGGCGTCCCAATATTGAATCATTAGGCCTAGAGGGCTTTCTGGGGGTATATCGGGGAGCCCACCCCCACCCCGCTTCTTCTGCATGAAACCAGAAGCTTTACTCTTCTTCTGGCCCATCTTCCGAGAGTGCCTTCTTTCACACAAAATTCACTCGCTTCCCTCCGTTCGTGGCCCACGCCCTCGCGGACAATGGGAACCACACTACAAGGAGGTCCACACTCGCTTCACCTGGTGGACTACTAAGTCCGGTGGGCGTCTCAGTCACTCGCACTCCGGGTACCCAATCCCCGACCGAACGGAACCGCAATATACTCACCCACTCCCGAGTCTTCGTCCGGCTCTTCATGCACAAAAGTTACAGGGAACTGCAGTATCTCCTTTCTCTTTTCTTTTTGCTTTCCTATCTCAGTTCGGAAAATCCAGGTGAGCTAAGTCGGAATCTCCTCCGGGACCATCCGAAGATGGGGTGCCCTCCCAGAGTTGAAGTCCGAATCGGTTGTCTGTATCCGAGTCACGGCACCAAATTTGTTATAGTTGAATTGAAATAACTAGAGTCCGAAATAAATTCACTAAGTATTTATTAAGGCAGGAAAGCAAAACCAGCATGCTGGGCGGCCGGGGAGTCGCAGCTCCATCCAGGCTCGCAAATTCCGACAAGTAACACAGCCCTTTTATCCTCAGCTTCAAGGCCAGTTTAAGCAAACAGTTATGCTTTCAGTCCCGTAGCAAGAAGCTGTATATTACAAAACTAATCTATTTTTACACTAAGGTCTAAACAAAGACAAAGGTTGTCATAGTAACATGAGATTATGGTTTAACATTTGCCTTGAGAAAGTACATCTCGCAACCTCATGGTTAAGTCTTTTCTCGCCAGACAGAACATTCTCAAATCTGTTGCAGCAAGATCATTCCTTTTGTTAAAAGCCCATTTGATCAGCAAATTACCCTTAATTACTTATTACAATGTTATCATTGGGGCATACTATCTTCACTTAATAGGTACCTGAATGAAAATGCACCTGTACCTCTGGACACCCCAGTACATACTTTCCAACCAGGAGGTCTAGTTTACATCAGAACCTGGAAAGATTAACCTCTGAAAGAACACTGGAAAGGACCATATTTGGTATTATGAATTGATACAAAGATTGGCAGCATCCAAACCCCCTTGCTTTCTAACCTCACCAAATTGGGAGGCTAGGTGTGGCTGGGTAAGGAGTCCAATATAATAAAACTTAATAACTTTTAAGCAAGGCATCCTTTATTGCAGTGCTTGGGGCAGCACTGGGGATAGTTCCACCATAAGTGCTCCAACAATCTGGCAAACTTTCAGAGGCTATATACCATGAAGTTATACATATTCATAAGATTTCCGAGAACTCATTTACATATACACGAGATTCCCTGGAACTCATTAACATATGCAAATGCATGGTCCGCATGCGCAGTCGTCTTCCCTGGTGGTGTTTGGGTGGTTGGTTGTCGGGGTCTTCAGATGAAGGCTTGTAGTCTTCTTCACTGTGCCCACTGATTGACCTTTACTGCTGCCCAAACTCAGTTCTGGGATCAGTAGACCATATCCTTTGAGGCTATGGTCTACTGATCCCATGGTCATTCTCTTGTAACTTTCTTATCTTTATGGTCCTGTGTAATCTGTTCTCAAGATTGAGTTGTCTACAGTGAGATTATCCGGGGTGCCCCCTTATTTTACACCCATCCCTTATTTTACAACCATCGGGAGCCTCTTTTGTTCAACTAAGTATCTAAGGTATTTACAACAACTTCCTTGGTTTCGGGGCCTTAACCCTTTCAGTGTATTTATCAATGCTAATTCTGATTTTGTTGTATCTGTCACCTTAATAAATCATCTATTTTTATCACCTTTGTGAAACTGTTTCAGTGAAAGTCCTTAGACTGGACTCTGACAGGCAAATGTGAACTCTGATGAGTGGCTGTACATATAATCCTTTAGATTTAAACCCACTGACCAAGTCCAAGACTAGGATTGGATCTAGCCACACCTAGACTCCTCTCTGAGGTGTTTAGAAAGCAAGAGGATCCTTTCTAAACCTTGTGACTCAACGGGAGGGCTGTCTTCCTCTGCCCCTGGCCACTCATCACTCTTACCCCTTAATGTGACAATTATTCCACCTATTTTACCAGGTACTAAAGCACATGAACTGAAAGCTGCACCCTCTCATTTCCCACTACCCACACATCTTCCCCATAGATGAGAACAAGGCACAGCATGTGACAGTCTGATGTTTGTCATACTGTGCAGTGCATAGCTGGAAGCTGCTCAGATGCTTCAGCAGTGCAACAGCCTGTACAGAAGTACAACAGAGAGGGACCAGTCAGGGTGACAGCCACCTCCTCCTGGTTGCACCACCCTCATGGAGCCTGTGCAGAGTGAAGTACCAAATTGCCCAGAGTGCCTGCTCTGGAGAAACAGGCTGCCAGAGAAGTCACTACCTGGAAAGGAAAGAAAAAATCCCAAACTGAAATGAAACCTCACCTCTTTTTGCCCGTCTCTGAAACTAGGAATTAGATCTGCTTCACTCATCTTCTTTTCCCTCTCCTCAGCTCACAAACAAGCCCTCACTCCAGAGGGTGGTTAGCCAGACCTTGGGACACAGCCAAATCATACGCTTGCCCTGCTCATCTCAGAACTCCTGTGCCCATGCTTTCCCTCACACTGCCTGATGCATCTCCCTGATTGAGAATGAGCACTGAGGAAGTGGGCATCTGCAATATGCACTCTGAGTCCACAGGGCCTTGATATGGAGATGGTGCCTGGCCTGCTTTTCTGTCATCTGCAAAGGTGACATGGTGGAGCAGGGACTGGAGAAAAGTTTTTCCTTGCCTTGGTCTGAGATCAGCGTTGAAGGACTCTCCTGCCCCAGTGCTCACCTTTCTGTATGACAACTGCTGCTCTTTCGAGTCTACATACTTTGCCAGCTGTTCCTGATGCCAATATTTAAAGGAAAGTCATGACTTTCTGTGAAGTTGGGGAGAGAAATAAGCAGTGGGAAACACTGTCTAAACTTGCATCCAGTCGTCCTTTGGATAGGCCTTTCCTACAGCCATAAAGTTTTCCCTGAAGGGAACCAGATAACAGTCTACATGTTTAAAGTCTCTGCAGTTCTGGCCTCCCACTCCCAGAAACAGTGATCCACACCTACTCACATATACAGCCTGTCAGCTCTGTACTTTGCAGTATCTCCAAACAGCTGAAAGAGAGGAAAAAAGTGAAATAAATAATTTTCCACCCAAAGTGAACACTATGCAGCCAGGGTGTTTGGGTGCATAAAGGGGGATAAAAGTACCTCAACATTTCTGCATTACATTCTCAGCCCCATCACCCAATCACATTCAGTAACTGGCTGTCAATATGTAGTGCTCCTTGAGGTACAGCTAGGATTACCGAAAATCATAACTAAGAAAACTCTCTAAACCAAGTGATAGTTTAGAAAGCCAACATTGGTTTATTGCAGCACTGGGTGCATGGGGGATTTTTTCTCCTAACATGTACACCAAGTTACTCGAGGGTACACATTATATACAATAGAGTATTTGCATATTCATAGTACATTGCATATTCATTGTCATTCATGCATGGGATTAGTTACAAGTTTCTTGCTTCTAATGCAAATTAGTACGCAACCTCAGATAGTACTACTGAAGCTTTTTACTAACTATGCATGCTCCCCAAGTGGGTCTTTGCCCTCTTTTGGGGGAGCTATCTAAGTCAGAAGTCATGATCAGATGTGAAGAAGCCACCCACTATCCTTCTTGGATTTTGGTTGCCTTTACTGAAGTAGCCAATTGATCATCTTCTGGTGTATACTGTGGGCTCTTGGGTCCTAACTTCTGGACTTTTTCTAGCAGGACTAGCAATACTTAACTTTCAGCTGCTTCTTTTGCTGCTTTATCTGCCATTCAGTTTCCTATATGCACCGGACTATCTCCAAATTGATGTGCTTTACAATGCATAATTGCCACCAGTCTAGGTAAATTGATCATCTGTAATAATTGTTGGACTGTTAGCCCGTATTTGATTTGGGATCCTTGAGAGGTTGAGAGTTCTCTTTCTTTCCAAATGGCCCCATGAGTATGGACCACTCCAAGAGCAAATTTTGAATCTGTCCATATATTGACAGCTTTATCTTTTCACAACTCCAACGCTCTTAGTAAAGTTATGAGCTCTGCCTTTTGGGCCGACATATCGGATGATAGGGCTTTGTCTTCTATTATCCCTTTGATAGTTAACACCACATATTCTGCTCTTTGGGTCCCATTTTGCACAAAGCTACTACCATGTACAAACAAGTTCCAGTCCATGTTTTCTATCGGCATATCTTTCAAGTCCACTTGGCTAGAGTATATCTGTTCCATCATCTGTAAACAATCATGAGTTAGTTCTTCTTTTCCACTAGGATCAGTAGTGAGGAAGGCTGCGGGATTCAGGGTTGTGGTCACTTTCAGTTCCACATCATCTTGTTCCAAAAGGACAGTTTGATACTTTAGCATTCGGCTTGGTGACAACCAGTGTCCTCCTTTCTGTTCCAGAACCATTGTAACTGCATAGGGTACAAATACAGTTAATTTTTGCCCAAGTGTCAGTTTCCGGGCCTCTTGGATCAGTAGTACTGTAGCTGCCACTGCTCAGAGACAGGTTGGCCATCCTTTACTGACGTTGTCTAGTTGCTTTGCAAAGTACCCCATGGGTTTTTTCCATGATCCCAGTCTCTGGGCCAACACTCCTAAGGCAATATGTAATCTTTCGTGCACAAATAGTTCAAATGGTTTCTCTGAATTCAGGAGGCCTAGAGCTAGAGGTCTGTTTCAATTTAGTAAATGCCTCTCTGCACTCCTGAGTCCAGACAAGGAGATTTCTGTTTCCTCATACAGCTTCATATAAAGGTTTGGCAATGAGTCCAAAATTCATTATCCATAGGCGACACCATCCAGCCATTCCGAGGAATGCTCTAAGCTCTTGTTTTGTTTTGGGTTCTGGGATTTGACAAGTAGTCTTGCCTTTCAGTTCTAAGACTACACTGGCCCTGGGAAACTGTAAATCCCAAATACATTACTTCTTCTTGAGTGATCTGTGCCTTTTTCTGGGATACTTTGTACCCTGCTAGACCCAGAAAGTTTAGGAGGTCTACTGTCATTTGTATGGAATCTTCTTTATTACTGGTTGCTATCAGTATGTCATGTACATATTGCAGCAAGGTGACATTTTCATATATCCTTTGCTAGCTTTCCAACTCTTTGGCTAATTGATTTCCAAAGATTGTAGGACTATTTTTAAATCCTTGCGGTAACACAGTCCAGCACAATTGGGTTTTTCTACCAGTCTTAGGGCTTTCCTATTTGAAAGCAAGCAATTCTTGACTCACGGCTGCTAGTGGAAGGCAAAATAATGCATCTTTTAAATCTAATACAGTAAACTATTTATCTGTTTCCTTCAGTGTGGTGAAGAGGGTATACGGGTTTGCTACCACCAGGTGGACATCTTGCACAATTTGATTTATAGCTCTTAAATCTTGGACCAGTCTATATTCTTCTGAATTTGGCTTCCTGACTAGTAATATTGGAGTGTTATATTCTGATTGGCATTCTCTTAGTAACCCAAAATTTATGAATTGTTCCATTAATGGCTCTAATCCTTCCTGACTTCTAGTTTAATGGGGTACTGCTTTTGTCTTACTTGCCTGGCATTTGGTTTCAACAGGATGATTACTGGTTCCACCGCTTGGGATTGCCCTGGTGTTCCTGAAGCCCATACAAGAGGTGTTACAGTGTTTTCAACTTTTTCTGGTTTCTTCTGTAACTCGACTTCCTTCTGTAACATAAAACTTGGGCATCCAAAGCTTTATTTTCAGGAATATGGATCTGGATTCTCCCTTTTTCAAAAGTAATTTGTGCGTCCAATTTACTTAATATGTCTCATCCTAATAGTGGCATAGGGCAATCTGGTATATAAAGAAATTGATGGGTTAACAGCCTTTTCCCAATTCCAAACTTCAAAGGCTGTAAAAACAGATGCTTGCTTTCTGCCCTGTGGCACCAATAATTGACGTGCTTTGATTGCTCAAATTACCCTTGCATGTATTCAATACTGAATATGTAGCTCCAGTGTCTACTAAAATTGTATTTTCTCATTCTCCAACTTTATAATAATCAGGGGTTCTGTTGGGGTAAGCTCTGATTCTTCCCCTGGTCCTCCTCAGTCTGAGTCTAACATCATCATGTTAACATCCTGCCTTGGCATTTCCTCAAGGCCCTGCTGACTTAGTTGTGGACATTTCCTTTTACAGTGATTTTTCTGCTTGCAGAAAGCACACTGATCCTTTTTTAATGGTATCCTGGCCATTAGTGCTCCAGCAGGAAACCTTCTTCCCCTCGGACCCCGATGGCTCAGCCCTCTAACCCTACTAGTTTCCTCGGCTATGGCTGCTGCCAGTATCTTACTATATTTCAGCTTTTCATTTTTCTGTTTTATCTCTTCCACCTTTCCCCTATTATTATATACTTTCCAGGCATTTTCTAACATTTTTTCCAACGAGCGGGCATCTGCCCCCTCTAGCTTCTGTAACTTTTGTTGCATTAATGAAAAAGAAATGGGAGAGAATTAAGATTGCAAACCTGGACCTAGCAGTCTGTGGCACAAAAACAACCAAGTACCCAGAACCTTTATGTGCATAAAAAGTTTGCCTACTCTTTCTCCTGCAAGAAGAGACTCAGACCAGTCAGCTTCCAGCTATTTCCGCAGCCTTTCAGTGGGGTTTTCTCTCCCCACTGAGATGTGGCAGAAGTACCTGTAAAGGACACTGCTTTTCCTGAACTGCTGCGGCACCACCTGGCTGTCCACTACACCTGGCTCCTTCTGGCTGTTGAGCTTTAGACAGTCTACAAAGTGCAAGTTGACAGAATACATCCTCTCCATGAGCACCATCAGGGAATGCTGGTGAGGGCAGAGAAAGATCAACAGTCCAGCAAGCCAAAGCACTGCCAGAGCCCAGTGTGCAATATCCTGCAGCGAGAACTGTTTTCCCGCCTCACAGCAACTTTTCAGGCTCTGACAACAACTGGGTCACTCCCACCATGATCAGCTGCGCTTGGCACCCAGAAAAAAACCCTGTCTACATGCTTGATGCTTTAACTATGCTTAGCAGGCTGAAAGCTCTCATGAAAATATCGCTGCACTCATTTCAAGGGGCACTGCAGGGCAGCAATACTTTACCTATAACTGAGCTCCGACAGACTGCTTTCGTGTGCTGTTGAACTTGTCATCTGCTCCTCATATGACCTGAAACCAGACCCAAACAAAAGGATTACTCCTGGAAGGAGTGCTTGATTGCCATCCAAAAAGCTCTGCTGGAAAGCAGATGGCAAAAAGGAGAAAGAATTAATTTCAGAGGAGGGAAAAAGTTAAACATATCAGCAGAGTGTGACTGGTACACCTTGCTCCCAACTCCTGGTAATATGGTTAGCATAACTAACACCATTTTATAAGGCAAATGGCCATTCTCTGTGACTGAGCTGGTCACATATTAGTCCCCTTTCCCCTCATTATCAGGCCCTGAAGGTCCTGTGAACCAAGTAGACAAACCAAACAGATTTCTTCCCTTCTCTACCAGCCTCAAGATTCCTGGGCACCAGGCTGATTACTCCCCTCCTTACTGGCCTTGAAGGTCTCAGGCACCTGGCCAACTAGGTGTTATTGATGATCCCATCACAGAACAGGGAAGCATACATCACACAGAACACCGCAAAATCAAGCACTTACAAGCCCTAAGTGGGGAATTTGGATTGTTGCTGGACAGTGAGATCCATGACCCCCTGGTAGCCAGGGACACATCCACTGTCACAGAATCACAGAATGGTTGGGGTTCGAAGGGACCCCTGGAGATCATCTAGTCCAGTGGTCCTCAAACTTTTTAAACAGGGGGCCGGTTCACTGTCCCTCAGACACTGTTGGGGGCCGGACTATAGTTTGGAAAAAAATGAACGAATTGCTATGCACACTGCTCATATTTTATTTGTAGTAGTGCACAAAAAACAGGAAAAAGAATGCAGTATTTAAAATGAAGAACAATTGTAATCAACAAAAACAAATAATATTTCAATGTGAACTATGGGCCTGCTTTTGGTTCCATATTTGTCACTGCTAGTCGTAGCAAGTGATGCAAGTGTTCATCAGTTAGTCTGGATCTGATTGGAGATTTCAGATGTTTCATTCGGGAAAAAGTCTGCTCACAGACATAGGTGCTGCCAAAGATGGTTGCAATTTTGAGTGCGTGGTTCCTGAGATTATGATATGTCTCTGAGGGGAGAGACGCATAGAAATTAGTAAGGCTGCTTGATTTGAATGCATCTTTCAGCGAGTCACAGGTCTGTAGTTTGGCCAATTCCATTTGGTAAATCGGATCAACAGTTTCAATGTCAACAGAAAATGGGTTCCGGAAAAGCTGTATGTCCTGTTCATGGAGACGAAGCTCTTTAAATCTAATTTGAAACTCCTTTTGCAACATTTCTAGAACATCCATACATGTTTTGTTTGGGAATGCAACTGCTGTTTTTTCTGCAGACAGGTTTTGAGTTGTGGGGAGATGGCAGAAGTTTTCCTCCTTTGCTTGGTTAATGAGCAGGTCTAATTTGACTTGAAATGCTTTCACATGTGAATACATATCACAGATGAGCTTCCCCTTTCCTTGAAGTTGGACATTGAAATTGTTGAGTAGCTCTGTTACATCTGTCAGAAACGCATCTTTGAGCTCTGGTACTTCTTTGTTTTTAGAAAGCACAAAATCATAAACCTGTGGAAGTAAGTCATAAAATCGTTTCAAAACTCTCCCTCGACTCAGCCAACGGACTTCTGTGTGGTACAGAATATCTTCATAGGCAACATTTAGCTCAGACAGAAATTCCTGACACTCTGTGGTTTAGTGCGTGAGATCTAATGAAGTTAACACAAGAAACCACAATTTTCATGCCAGAGTCCAGCTTCAGTGATTTACAACACAGTGCTTGTTGGTGGATGATGCGGTGTATGGCTATTGGATGTGAATGGCTGCGTTTGTCCATCTCTTTGTTAATGCGTGCAACCACTCCTTTCATGGACCCCACCATGCTAGGAGCACCACCAGGTGTCACACTGAATAGTTTACCCCAGTCCAGCTCCAAATCATTCATAGTTTGGCAAACTTTCTCATAGATATCCTCTCCTGTAGTTGTTCCTTTGATGCTTTTCAGTGCAGCAAGCTCTTCCGTGACTTCGAAAGAATCATTTGTCCCACGAATGAAAATTAGAAGTTGTGCAGAATCACGAACATCATTGCTTTCGTCGAGTGCCAATGAGAAATAGCAAAGTTTTTTGAGGAGTATGCAACTGCAGATTCAAATTTTCCCCCATTTCTTCAATCCTTCGTGTAATTGTAGCTCCTGAAAGACTCACTGTACTAAATAAATGCGCCTTCTCTGGACACATCTCTTTGGCCACAGAAAGAAGGCATTCTTTAACAAATTCTCCCTCTGTGAATGCTCTGCCAGTGCGCGCTATGAGCTTGGCAACTTGATAGCTTGCTCGAAGTGATGATATATTGAGCTGCTTTTGCGTCACAGAAGTATTTTGCTGAGTTGTCAATCCATGTTTCAGTCTTAATATTTTATCTTTTCTCACTTGTCCGACCAAAGAATCATATTTATCTTTATGTTGAGGTTGGTAGTGTCGACGCAAATTGTATTCCTTGAACACAGACACTGAATTCTGGCAATTCAGACAAACAGCTCTTTCTTTGTACTCCGTGAAAAAATAATCAGAAGTCCACTTTTCTTGGAATACCCCGCACTCGGAGTCAATTTTTCTTTTTTTTGACATGATGGTGCGCGCGCTTCCCACTGGTGCTGGCTTGCTTGTCCTGCCTGGGAGCTGGAGGGAGGGAGGGAGAGACGGGGGAGCCGCCCCCCTCGCTGATGCCGCCGCCCCCCTCCTCAGCCCGGCCGCGCAGTCCGGACAGGGTGGCCAGAAGGGACTGAAGGGACTTTGCCGCGCCCGGGCTCTGGCGATTCGCCCGAGTTGGCTGGACCTCGCAGTGCAGAGGCTGCCGACTGAGCTTGCCCGGCAGAGGAGATGCCCGCGCCTCTCGCCCGCCGCGCAGAGGCGCCCCCTGCGGGGGGCAGGTCGAGGACGAGGCGCTGGTTCCAGCCCGGTCCCGGCGGGTGCGTGGGGGCTGCGGAGGCCGGCGCGCGGATGAAGTGGCAGGAGGTCATCTGCGGCTGCTTGGTTTCCCCCCCCCAAACCCCGGCGGGGGGGTTCTGTAAATACCGGGGGCCGGATTGAGGATCCCGTATCCGGCCCGCGGGCCGTAGTTTGAGGACCCCTGATCTAGTCCAACCTCTCTGCTAAAGCAGGTTCACCTAGAGCAGGTTGCATAGAATCACACCCAGGTGGGTCGTCTTCTTCCTGCAAGGACTGACTCATATTCTTTTATATGATTTTTGAGTCTAGATTATGATTTTTATGTTGATACAGCAAGCCAAGTATTAAGATTTGACCCAATCTGCAGAGGGTCCGGGTGATTAGAAACCATAAGCTAAGCAGTGCTATAAAATTCTGTACTATGCTACTTATAAAATTGTACTGCACTGATTCTGCTTATAGAAATCCTGTGTTATTCTGATTATAAATTCTATGCTAATCATAAAATGCTGTTAGGAAAATAAAACTTTAATTGTAACTAAAACTTAGTGCTCTCATCATTCTGCCAAAGTTCCCTAAAAGAACCTGTCTGTCCCCTTAGTGTCCAGTGACAATAGAGGCAAACAGAAAACCTTGTAAAAAAACAAAGGAGAAATTGTTGCAAGCAGATTGCTGTCTGTTCATATTTTCAACCAATTCCTGTCTGTTCATATTTTCAGCCAGTTTCTTAAATAATAAATATCAGGTAACTATGCCATCATTTGTCAATTGTCATGTGGACCTGAAGTGCAATACCTTGGCTTTCACATGAGGAATCAGTGTCCCCATCCTGGAGATAGTGGCTGGAAGAACAGAGACAATAGCTAATTTTGTACCCTTGCTTACAATCAACCATGTCTAAACATTCAAACCTCACTTCACACACAAGTTTCCCTACAAATACTGAATCACAGACAGGACTTTACGTTTCACCATCTGGAAATACAATGAAAGAGCTAAAGAAAGGGAGTAGAAAATGCAAATATATGAAGCATACAATCCAGGCAATATTATTTTCTGCCACTGAGAAGACAAGGCAATCAGATTATTGAACAACCCTAAATGACCTTCAAAAGAAATATCATCAACAACAGGCATCTAACAATGCAGAAAAAAGTATAGATAGCAAATGGAAAGCTCACCTATAGCAGCCAACATAGGAGGTTATATAAAATCAGATAACTTAAAACTAATTCAGTGACAAGATGAAAAACTCAGGGAAGTTGAATTTACTGAAGGATCTAATGACAGTTTTGCACACCCTTGATGCAATGGTCTTATGTGAATAATAGAAACACAGAAAGGTTGAGGTTGGAAGAGACCTCTGGAGGTCATCTGGACTCTGGCAGATGACCCTTTGCTCAGCAGGGCCACCTACAGACGGTTGCCCAGGACTGGACAACCAATCTGCACTGAGAACAGGTTCTCTGCTGTTTGTGAACTTTCAGAGTTGGAACTAGACTAAGTATCTTCAGTAACAGTGAGGAAGTGGTAACAAAGAAAGATACTCCTAAGCGGAAGAGCTGAAAACCACTTTTCTTTAAATGTTTACTTTCACAGAAGTTTTGGAGACTCTGAAGGTTTATCAATAACTGGAAAAAGGGAGTGCAGTGGTGGGAGAGAAATAATGCACAACCTCAGAGTTTTTTTAACAAGTTGTACCTGAAAAACAAAATGTGTTCAAAAAGGATCATCTCTACACTCATGTGCTTGCTCCACAGCACTCAATTTTCAGTGTGAACAGTTAGGAGCTATGGCTTCATCCACCTTCATTTCTAGACAAGAACAGAGCATACGGAAAGGACCAGTGGAGACAGTCCTGCACTGGCCCTGGAGAAGATGGGCTATCTGATCTGAGGGAAGACATCTGAGCTAATTCTCTGGAAGAAGATATAACCTGCCTTGCTTTCCAGTCACAGTCAAACCAAAAGATGCTGGCTAGAAAATCTACTGGGTATATCCCAGGAGATCTTGCTGATGGGAAAACACATCCTCCTTCAGCAAAAAGAGCAATTAACCAAAAACTGATCCCTGGAAAGAGCAGGCTTTGCTGTAACTAGCATCTGTAAAGAAGGTCAAGCTTGTGGTCAGAACTATGCCTATACAGTGGCCCTTCAATTCCACAGGAAGAACACCTCTGAAGGCTATTCCTACTATCGTGCCTAGGTACCAAGGGGAACAAACAGCTCTGACAGCTTGGTATATGCCAGCAGCCCCAATCCAGACTGTAGCCTTCCCAGAATCTCCCTGAGGCTGTCAGCTGTGAAACATATTCGTAGTACATGAGCCTCATCTCCACACTTAGCTCTTGCTAAGGTGTGCCCTGATTCATGTGGGATATCTTATTGTAACAGAGGGACTTACCTGTGAACAGCACACTGAGCAAGGGGGTGATGCTGTTGATGAAGAGGCCATGAACATTGGCTGGCAAGGTGTCTCGGTTCTTCTCTAAAAAGTTCCCAGCCGTATATTGTACCTAGGGGAAAGAGCAGCAAGTCACTAAGGCCAGCAGTGCTCACAGGCTTGCTGTGAAAGCCACCTCCACAGCTTGCCAGGAACAACTGCTAAACTGCATGTACACTGGCTCAAAAGTGAATTCTGTAAATGCATATGCACCCCATTCAGATGCAAATCCTGAGGAACAAAACCCAGAGGATGGCACTGAGGCATTAGAACCACAGGAGTGCAGCATAACACTGAGACATTTGCCTTTTCTTGTTCTGCTTTCCTTGATTATTATGAAGTTTCATTTACTTTTGGTTTATGCTTCACTCTTTTCCTTGCTCTCCCCCTATTCCCTTTGAATAGGCTTCCCTCCTGTTGTCATGTATCCCCTTGTTTCTCTTGCTCCCTTTCTTATCTCCAGTCTGCCACTCTCCTTTCTATGTTAGGTGTTAATTTTTGTAATAAAGAAAGTCACAAGTAATAACTTAGTCAACAACTGTGGGATTAGATTACTAAATTACATATTACAATGACCCGATTTTCATCTCTACTACTGTGCCAAAAATTATCTCCAATCAATCCAACATATTTGTGCCATTTCTTTCAAAATTGGTAGCAGTAAGGTTATATGCAATAGTCCTAGAACACAAGCTGTTTAGTTACCATTTGAATGTATAAATGAGTGCCTCCATTTTCAAAACATTAATTACCTGGCTGCTCTCACTGTGTTCCTCAGTGCTTGCAATAAAATAATGACTGCTGTACTCTGGACCCCAATAGGTAAAGGTAAAGCCATTAGACTGTCCTTTGGTGCTGCACAGTGGATGCAGGACTTTTATTTTATAACTTATTATATGTTAATCCTCTCTTCTGTCAGTCCTATTATCACTCACCAGAATAGGTTAATTACTGTTGAATGTGATAGTCTCCCAAGGCAGCTCTTCTTCCCTATAGGCAGCTTGGCTCAGCTGGAAAATGTGCCGAGACAGAAAAAACAGAGGTTGGAGCACCCAGAAGACTTGGTTAGACAACACCACCTTCCTTCCCACCCTGAGCAAAGCACAGAGGCGTGGCTCTTATTCATGGCATCAGAGGCACAAGATGAAACTGCTGTTCTGCATGCTCTTCCATAAGCTTGTCACTCACTGATGCTGGTGCATAAAGCAGGAATGCTTCTCAAAGCGCAAGCATCCCTGCTCTGCCAACTTTAGTCATTGCTTGACCCTTCTGCTCCTTCCTTCCCTGCACCAGTGGCTCCTCTGCCACAGCAGAGAAAATTGCTGCTCTTTACCCTGCTTCACTAATCATTATTTCTGCCCTTCCAGACAATAGACCTGTTTTCCCCCAAGTTCTCCTTCATATGCCAGGTAGATCAGTGCTCTACTTTCCCCACCACACACAGCAGACTTACATGGTTAAAGAAGTGCTGCAGCTGCTTATTGGCTAAATTATGCAAAGCTATTCAAAATGATTCACTGCAAAGTTTTCAAACCCAAAAATATCCAAGATACCTAAAAGAGGGAAGAAGAGCTCACCATGGAGCCTGCAGACCACCCCTGCAGATAGCTGCATGCCCCAACACACAACTAAATCTCCCATCACCCAGATCTTGTGACACATGGAACTCCCAGTCAACTCACCAGTGGCACCTCTCTCATAACTCCCCTTAGAGAGCTAGTTAGGAGAAATCCCACTCCAACCCCCAGTTCCTCTGCAAAGCCAGAGTACCCCAGAACTAGTCTCACAGTTGCTTTAGACCAACCAACTACCCAGAGTTGGCTGAGGCCCTACAAACTTCATGCTTCTGACTAGTAACTCCAATATGATCACATTTTTTAAAATGCAGTCTCTGTGAAACCTTGTATTGTGCCTTTCCTACATCGTGGATGAGGGATGTACGTTTGGGGACAGAACAGGAGCAAGGCAGGCAGAACTCACCTATTTCCCTCAGCTCCACCTCAGGATGCATGTTCTCAGCCAGCAGCTCATTGATCTTGCAAACTATCCAGCCAAATACTTGGTCGGCCATATGCCACCTTCACAATGGAGTCCCAAGCATCTGCACAGAGAGAATGGCAGTGGCTCACTGAAGGGCTCTGAGGAGAGTAGGGAATACAGCATACAAGCTGGCTCAACACATTCACCTCTAGCAACGATGTTTAGTGGTTTATGAAGTTATTTTAAAGATCAGATAAACATTAGATATGTCTGAACATCCCTTCCCTCTGCAAGCTCACACAGAGCTCTTTCATTCAGACATCCTCACAATCTTTCTATAAGATCAGTTATGACATACTAGGGCACTTGTGAGACCATCTAAAATGGAAAATTTAATTTCAAAAAACATCCAGCCATTTTTTAGAATATCCAGAGACTTGCTTTCCCCTCTACAGGTTTACTTAATATGGATCCCCTCACAGCTAAACCAAGCAGGAGGCTCCAAGTTCTACTTGGAAAATTGAATGGTTCTGTTCCTCCTGGCCCACAGCTGCAAAGTGTTTAAACACTGTGGGCAAGAGGAGAATGCAACTGATGGAAAACTTGCTGACATTCTAAGAAGAAAGACCAAATCAACATGACCTACTACATGATGCACCTACTGATGGGAGGTGTTTATTTTATTGTCTAGAGAAATGCAAGAGAAGACATTTGGGAAGCAGAACTAGATAATTCACCATTTGCACTTTTTTCTTCCATTCTTGACCTGTGGGTGTGATTTTTAGTATTATAATGAAGGTAGTTCACTTCAGGACACCTTGAAAGTAAGTTTTGTTGCCAAGTTGGACGGCTGGATATCGGCCTTGCCAAGCTGTCCAATAACTCATCCTATACACAATAGAACCTAGGTGCTCTGGTTATGGTCTAGAGAATAAGGACTGAGGTTATTATGGTCTATAGAATAGGGACTTCAAGTAACACAATCTCAGATAACAAGCAGCATAGCTAACATGGAGATTAACTCTTTAAAATCAAGATATTTCTATAGCTGTTTCACAAAATATAGAAAGATTTGGTAAAACTTTAAGGTAATCTGCAACAGGTGGACTAGAACACCTTGGTCGTTTCCACAATCAGATTTATACACGATTACATGAATATTCATTTGTTAACTTCCAACCCTCTAACAATGATTCGATGGACATCTACAAAGTCCAATCAGGGTCCTCTAGTGACATGTCCTTCAGATCTGGTCTGCTAGAATATACTCAGTGGAGGTTTTGTATACAATCATGTAATAAATCATCCTCATCAGTCTTAGGTAGCAATGTAGCAGGATTTAAGGTGGAAACAGCTAATCCACATTTGGCACCATCCAGCTATTCCAAGGAAACCTCAGAGTTCCCTTTTTGTCTGTGGGGGAGCTATCTGGCTAATAGCTTCTTTTTGTTCAATTCCCAACCTCCTTTGTCCCTTTGAAATTTCAAATCCAAGGTAAATCACTGTTTGTTTTACTAATTGTGCCTTTGTTTGAGGCATTCTATAAACTGCAAGTCCTAGGAAATTCAACAAACTTAAGGTTGTTTCTTGACACTGTTGTTCAGTTCGAGCTCCTAAGAGCAGATCATCCACATATTGTAACAAAGTAACTGGGGGATTCTCACCTTGCCAGTCTTCTAATTCTTTAGCTAAGACATTACCAAATAAGGTTGGACTAGTCTTGGATCCTTGAGACAACACAGTCCAGCATAACTGCATATTCCTTCCAGTAGTCTGACTTTCTCATTCAAAGGTAAACAACTTTTGGCTCTTAGTTTCCAATGGGATACAGAAGCCTTTTCAGAGACATTAGACAACAACATATATGGATTAGGAACCACTGGGTTGATACGAAGCTACTTTTTTGTTTGACTATGTCTGTAAAGTATTAAGCTGATGCTTGCAAAATATTTGTGCTTGCCTAATCTACAAGGTGTGTGTAAGCCAGTCAGAAGACACCAAGAAGATAAAGAAGAAACAAACTAGTACTAACCAGCTTTGTAGTTTGGATTGCTGCCAAGAACAAATGCGCATGAGCAATGGAGGACGGTTCAAAAGTTCATAAAGAGGAAGACGTCAAGCCTTCATCAAAAAGACCCCCCCAGACAACCACCAGGAAGTAGTGTGCAAGCGCCAAGAAGGCATTCTCTTATTTTGAATAAAACACCGCTCACTCTCGAATAGTTAATGAATATGTATAAGTGTATAAAGCAGAAGTCAGTAAAGAGACCAAGCCCCCCCTGCCCTGCCCCGCATGCCCAGCACTGAATAAACAAATACCTGCTTAGTAGTCATCTGACTATTGAGTTCTTTGTTTGCGAGATTTCTCGGCTTCAGAGTGTACATCTACAACAATTTGGTTGATTCTGCGTAAATCTTGAATCAGTCTGTATTCCTGCAAACAAGGCTTCTTCTTCAGCTCTACCTTACCTGGAGCTACGTTCTTCGCTCTTCATGGTTGTTGAGTGGACCATACTGATACAAAGATTAACCTTATCAGCCTTCTCTAACAGAATGGGATCCAGTGTCATCTGCCGATGAAATGAATTGCAAATAAAAGGCAGAGAAATCAGCAGGGGAAAAAATTAAAACAATTTGAAAAACCTAGCTGTATTTGCAATAAAAAAAAATGGCATCTACACAAAATGTAATAATTAAAGCAGTGCCTCTACCTAGAAAGATTATTGTACAAGATAGCCATCAACTCATGGAAATTATGAAAACACCTGCCAGTAAGAAGATTATTTATAAAAATTTAAAGCCATAATAAGGTATTGCCATCTGGCCTGGTCTGGGAAACACCTGCCAGAAAATTTCAGCCACTGTTTTTCATGCCTTAACTTCTGAGCTAGTAAGTACTTCCTAGAAAACAGCACAATTTTGTTTTAATTATGGATTGTATCTTCCTTAGCATGCTACACTCACAAAACACAGAGGCAAGTGAATTCCTACTTAGCTTACTCCACAGGAACCACTCCTCTTATCCAAATAAGAACCTGAGAAAAAGAAGGGTGAGGTGCAGGAATCAGTCCAAATTTAAGAAACAAATAGAGGTAAGGTGTCAGCAGCATGGGGCTTGACTGGAAACTGTTTCCCTCAGGCTAAGCTGTGATCAAACTCCCTGGCATACGGCCTGAGCTGGACTGTGCTGGAAGCCTTGGAATATAGATCCGTGTTCAGGGTTCCCAGGGGAGCATGATTTAGGAAATTCTTGTGAAAGGAGGCCAGGGAAACATCCCTAGGGAAGCTAGGGGTGACAGAACAGTGTGCTATGTTAAGGAGGCAGTTCTCTTAAGGAGGCTAAGATGGTATTTGCCCTATATATGGAAGACAGCAAGAAAAGCAGAGTCTCTTCATTGGGAGCAGCACATCTCAGAAACACTGCCAAATGTGAGATACCCAGATCCAAAGCTACCCCTTTTTCCTGAATCTATAGCATTATGTTTTCTCACCTCTTCCCTCCTAGTAACAGGATGCAATCTTAAGTTTTGTGACAGCTAGCTTGTTTCTAGAAAGCTGGCCCAAAACTAGCAAGCCCTAGATGCCTCTTACTTTTCTGCTTCTCATATCCATTAGTACCTATTTTACTCCTGCTAATGGAAAACACAGCCATCACAATTCTCTGTCCTAGACAATGAAAAGTTGTCTACAGACCCTCAACACTTGTCCTACTACGTGTTTCACAATATTTGGAGACCAAAAAAGTAGACCCTATGCTTTTAAATGATGGCCATCCTTGGCCTAGTTATACTGGTTTATTTGGTTTTTTTTTGTCATGGGGTTAACTTACTAGTTCTGTCATTCAGGATAACTGACTTACCTTTTTACTTATGCACTATTCTAATGTGTCCAGGCACCCCCATTACATGCTCAATGCTCAGTATAAGCAGAGCACACCAGACCATACCTGTGTTAGCTCCCTTTCAGCTAGCATCACCAAAAGGATTCTAAGCAGAATGGGAAAGAGAATTATAAATTAATTGTAGAGAGCTTTGTGGCAGGTGCTGCAGCCTGCGATGCCCGTGAAGGACCTTGAAGGCTAAAGAAGAAAGATCCAGAAAAGGAACGAGACTTTTTTCCTCCCCCCCCCCTCCCCCCTTCCACCCCTGATGCATTGACTGTATTTTCGGGGAGGGTGAAAGGGGGTCCAGGGGATCTGTGGCAGGAATGCAAGTGAGAAGTGGTTAAGTGATGGGTTTTGGGAGTCGCTATGGCATGTTCAGTATTTTGTCAAACAAATCAACTTTGAGAGTGGCAGCCTGTGCAATACGAGGCTGTTAAAGAGTTAAGCAAAGCAGTGCGGGAAGGGAGGATTCATATTACATTTGCTATGTCCCTTCTTGAAGTGATGGCAGAGCCTTATACACTCACACTGCATGATTGGAAGTCATTGCTTTGTATGGTACTAACTCTGATACAGTATATGATGTGGTTATCTGATTTTTGTGAGCTATGTGTAGTGGCCTTGACTGAAAACCTTAATCGGGGAATTGCTGTTAACTAGGAGCACTTGGCTGGAGAAAATAATTGTGCTGATTCTGTGACTCAGGCAAGGTAACCCAGGGACAACTATTTGCAAATGAAGGACATGGCTATTAAGGCAGTCCAGATATGGGAGTCTCGCCACAGTCTTGCAGGGTCCTAAAGAGTCATATACTAACTTTATTGATCGGCTTCAGAATATTTTGCAACAACAGGTCGAGCATGAGGAAGCTCGAGGGTTGCTTTTAAAACAACTAGCTATGATAATGCCAAGGAAAATTGTAAACAGGCAACTTTCACAATCGCAACCCCGACATGTTTCAAATGATTATAATGCAGAACTCACAGCAGACTGTAACTCTCAAGCTGAGTTCTGGAATGCAGCATAACACATTTTTTTTGTTTCTCTAGTCTCTTCTGTAAGAATAGTACACGTTCTTAACTTGCTTAGTAAATTAGGCTGCTAGCTTGCTAAAGAAAGTAATACTACGAAAGCTATTTTTTTTTTTCTTTCCTGGCTTATTAACAGATGTTGATTCTGTCAGTCATATCTTGCTACAGAACCGAGTTGCTACTGATTTTTATTATTAGTACAGGGACACGACTGTGAAGACTTTGATAGGATGTGTTATGTGAATCTGAGTGACCACTCTGAATTAAGTCACAAAAGTATACAAAACTTAAAAGCCTTAAACAAAAATCTGCAGCAGAGCCAGGGGCGGGATGCCTTTGGTCTCTTCTCACGGCTGGGAAACTTTGGGCCGTGGCTCAAAAGTATTGCAGGTTTTATTATAATTGCCTTAACCACCTTATTGATGTTTGCCTTATATCCCCCATGACTTTTTTCCTGTATTCAGCATTTAGTTGATCATAACATAAATCAGGTCATGGTCACCCAGCTACACATAACCTTTGCCTTGTCGCAATTAACAGGCAAAAAAGAGGAGGATAGAGAATGTCTGAGGAGAGATATAGGAGAGGAAGATGGAGAATGTCTGACCTAAGAAGAGATGAGAGAACAGCTAGGTATTGTGAAGGAGAGTAGGAAAGATGAACATGGTTATTTAGTGATAAATAGGTGTCTGCATGCTTGTAGTGATATATAGCTATGTAACTGCATGAATGATTTCTGCCCTGAGCCTGGTGGTGCATGCAGCTGCGGTTTGTGTCCGAGCTCAGAGATGTAAATAGGGGCTTCTCTGTTACAGTAAAGTGTCTCTGGTTGCACAAGAAAAAAAAAAAAAAAAAGGTGATTAAGCTGTAAATACTGTATACTATTATTTTTCGGGGGTTTTTTAAGCAACTTTTTTATTTCCCTGTTTGTGTATAGTTATAGTTATATATATATTTTTAAAAAAACCAACAAAATAAAACAACACAAAGCAACCAGAACATTTTGAGAAACTTTTATAATTAACTTCTACATTTAATTCCAGCAACAATCTAAAGGTTCAGCTGTTTGTTTAGTTCTAAGTTTTCATTGTATGCTTTCAGGTTCTTTGAAAAGCAGCAATAACAGCTGAGCAATTATTTCAAGTAAAACTTTCTTCTACAAAATTTCCACTTCCATGCTTTAGAATGGAGGCACAGTGGAACACTCACCCAAGTGCAAGATTTCAAGAGCTTTTAAGTAGGTTTTATCTTTTTTTTTAATATAAGAAAATGTTTCTTAACAGCTTATATATAGAATTTACAAGTTAAACACAATTTCTCATGCTCATTTATTTGCTTAGAAGTTTCTGATAAAATATTTTCATAAAATTTCCATAGCTTATTGCATGTTCTTATAAAAAATCATAAACCTCTGTATGAAATGCGCTGATAACAGAAGTTTTACATTTTGTGAACCTGATTGAAATGTACAAATGCACACATAAAATAAGGCTGAAATTGGTAATTAAGTGATGAGGGAAAAAAAGAAAAAAAATGAAAAGTCCATAACATGTTAAAGCAACCTTTTGAAAAAAAAAACCAAAACAAAAAGGGGGAATTGTAGGGAACAGAGACAGTGGTTTGTTTTGACACTGATAATGTGCATCTGTGGCCTTGCTTTGACTATATGCAGCTGAGATCCTGCAGCAAAGAGGTAAATAACTTTGAGGGAGTATGAGAAGACACCAGGATGAGACAGAAAGGAGGAATGTGATCTCACCTCTAGAAGATAACGAAACAGCATGAACAGCAGAGTAGCCTTTACTGAACAGCGCTAAGGAATGTGCTGTATGAACCTTTCAGACCATCCGGAGTCAATTCACAGTCAGTTACAAAAATTGAAGGGCATGTCAAAGGACTTACAGCATGAACTATCGGGAGATTGGTTGCGGAATCTTTTTAAGTTATGGGGAATCACCGGATGGTTGCAGGAGCTTACAATACGTGGAGGAATGTTGTTATTGGTAATTGTAGTTAATTGATGACTATTCCCTGTACATTGAATTGTATAAGATCTATGATTCAAAAGCAGTTTAACCTGTATGTGGTTTCTGTTAAAAATAAAGAAGGGGGAATTGTAGAGAGCTTTGTGGCAGGTACTGGAGGCCGCGATGCCTGTGAAGGACCTTGAAGGCTAAAGAAGAAAGAAAGTAAGATAAACTTGGCAGAATGCCTGGAAGAAAAACGGGGATATGAAGCGAGGCTGGAGTGGATGTGCAATGCCACGTCGGCAGCTGGCTGAGAACATGAAACTCACAGAGATAAGAAAGAAGAGAGAAAAAATATGCAACAAGTTCAGTGTGTTTGTAACTTAGTAATTAACCAATTATATGTAGCCAAGAAGTGTGTGAACAGTATTGATTAACCAATGATATTTTAGTACGTTGTGCGTGAACAACAAACGAGGATATATATGCGTGGGTTTTGGACTAATAAAGGGTCTTCTGGTCAAATTCAGGAGTCCGTGCCTCAATCTCCTCAATTAATCTGCACATTGACTGAAAATCTTGGGGAATTATAGCCTCTTTTTCTACCTTCATCCAAAACCCCACATGTATGAAGTACAACCACATTCACAGGTACCTGGAGGTGCATCTTAGAGACCTTTACACATGGTGGCTTTAACACTCCTCTCCAACTGCAGCACTATTTCTAGATGACCTCTGCAATAGCAGTGTTTAGTGAGGGCACAGGTGAAGCCCCAGGTGACCATTTCATAATTGTTCAGACCAGACATTTGTCACAATATTGTTGCTTGGAGTGTGCTCTGGGCATGGAGAGCACCCAGTCACACAAGAGGTCCTAAAGAAACCTGTTATCCAATTAGATGGTCTTACATGCCAGTGTCTGTGACTTGATATATCTCAGCTATCAACACAAATTATTGGATTTCTGGCACAGTTTAATGCTGCAGATTAAAGTAGATTCTTCATGTATAGGGTGTAATCAGAAGTCCATGAAGCTTGCAGCTCAAGGTAAAAAACCACCACAGTTCTTGGGCCCTTGACACTCAAATCTATGGACTAGGGAGAACAACGCTACTTGCACTCTTCCAAAATTATTTAATGTCTTTCATTCTCACCAACGACTTATACTCCTGACCTCCTTGGGTTCCTGTGACTAACTTTCTGACTACATGTGATCAGCTAGCTCCTGCTCTCTGAAAGTCAGGCAATTAAGCTGCTGCTTATCCTTACTAAAAAATTCTTAACTGAAAAAGAAAAAAAGGTGCCTGAATTACTTACTAGTTACGTTCTTTCACCACCTATCTATGGAATTTGGGCCAGAATGGGAAAACTGCTTAATATGAGCAGAGTCAGAGATGAAAGCTGTGGTTCGCATATGCAAGGAGAAGACACGAAAGGCCAAAGCTCAATTAGAGTTGAAATTGGCCAGTGTTGTGTCAGATAACAAGAAGGGCTTTTTAAAGTACATTAATAGCAAGAGGAGTTCTAAAGAAAACATTGGACCGATACTTGTTGAAGATGGTCATCTGACTAATAGGGATGAAGAAAGAAGTGGAGGCATTCAATGCAGTTTTTGCCTCAGTCTTTAATAATACTGATAGACCTTGGGCTGCCCAGTCCCCTGAGTCGGAGAACCACGAGTGTGGGAACAGTGCCTTTCCACTTGTGGACACTGAAATTGTAAGGGACCAGCTGTATCAGCTGAATGTTCACAAGTCCATGGGGCCTGATGGGATTCATCCCAGAGTTCTGAAGGAGCTAGCGGATGTTATGGCAGGACCCCTCTCGATCATCTACCAAAGGTCTTGTGAGTCTGGGGAGGTCCCTGCTGACTGGAAGCTAGCCAATGTTATTCCACTTTGCAGGAAGGGCGTGAGGGAGGACCCAGGGAACTACAGACCTGTTAGTCTAACCTCAGTACCTGGAAGAATTATGAAGATCATACTGAGTACTACTGAAAGGCATTTAAGGAATAATGCAATCATCAGGCACAATCAATGTGAGTTCACAAAGGGAAAGTCCTGTATCCAGTGATAGGACACATGGGAATGGTTCAAAGCTGTGCCAGGGGAGGTTTAGACTTGACATTAGGAAGCATTTCTTTACTGTGAGAGGATGGTCAGACACCGGAACAGGCTTCTTAGAGAGATGGTCGATGCCCCAAGCCTGTCAGTGTTTCAGAGGCATTTGAACAACGCCCTTAATAATATGCTTTAAGTTTTGGTCAGCCGTGAATTGGTTAGGCAGTTGGACTAGATGATCATTGTACGGCCCTTCCAACTGAACTATTCTATGCTGTTCTACAAACATAACATTTGACTTTTAACAAATTTCCTTAAAATTGCATATTCATGAACAATGTTATTTATACCTAGTTGCCTGCTTGAAATTAAGAAAAAAAGACATAAATGCCTCACCTCAGTTCATGCTGTCTTAGAGGTTTCTTTCGGTCTGCTGCGTATAAGACTGGCCCTCTTTTGTCCACAAGTTCCTTCTCCAAATCTCACTGATTTCTTTATTACCTGGTTTACAAGACTACTTGGATCTGCAGCTTCTGGGAGAGCTCCTCCCAGAGGAGAAGCCCAAAGACCACAGGGTGAGAGCACTATCATTTTTTCTAAGCTACACCAGTGATCTAGTCATTGCTTTGTAAATATTGATATACATATAATGTGAAGAGGAATACAGAACATTAATGCTCTTAAAGCTAATGCCCTTGCTTGTGGCATACTGATAGTGAGGAGTTGGCAAACAATTACAGGAATGGACACATCCTCTTAAGATAATATGCAAAATATATGAAAGGTCTAGACAGCCAGCTGTTTATACAACATGACCTGTACTGGTGGTATAGAGATTATACCAACTATCTTTTGGCCCAGAGAATGTGGAAGGGAATTCAAACCTTTACGGGTTATCTGAAAAGGGCCTTCTTATATTTTTATCTGTATTTATTCTATTAGAACATACAAGCTCAGAAAAACATGGCAAAATAAAAAGGTTTTCTTTGCATTTGTAACACGGATATGACCCAGCACTAAAAATACTGTAGAAGTAGCAACTACACAGATACAACATTGAAGTTTTGTGCTTAATATACTACTTTATCTTCTAAGCATGGCAGTCCTCAGCAGCTATGGTAATCCAAAATAAATGGTAACATACATCATCCATGAGGTATGGTTTAACTTGTGCATCCAATTTTCCAGTGTAAAAAAGGACACTCCTTTTCATCCCTCTTCACAAATATAGGATCCCACATGCATTATCTAATTTTAGCCATCCTTGTACCAGTTGAAATGTTTTGTCATGTGCACTCCTGCACCTACTCACACACCTCATATACCCAGCCAAATTCACTGCGAGTCTATGTTCCAGTTCCATGAATGCCATTTAGGTTGCTCTCACACAGCAGAGGAACAAAACAGGTGGAAGCTCTTTGCAGACATGAGTCCTCTCTCTGGTCTTGAGTTCACTTGGACTTCAGCATTTCACCAAGGAAGACACACACCTACAGGAAATCAGAATCCAACTCTTTTTGCAAGACACGGATTTATTTTGTGCTTGCCCATAAGCCTACTTGATTCACTTATGCTTGTTTTTCCTGCTTTATACATTCCCTGTTCTCTTGCTCATCTTTGTGTAATGTATGCAATATAAATCAGTTGAGGAAGGGAACTGGTCTCCACACTGAGTAGCAGCAGAATGGTAAGGGAAAAGTAGTGCTAGTTTAGGACAAACACATCTTTTTGACTCTCTCTGCATGATCCTCTAGCAACACAAAGCCAAATAATTTCCAGATCAACAACCAACACGCTTGTGTCACTGCTTCATCATATTTTTTGGCCTTTTTCTGACATGGTGGGGCATAATAGAAGGAGACATTTCACTTACAGCTGGCCTCTGCTGTGAAACGGGGATCTACTTTTCACTCTCTCCTAAGCCTGGGGACACTAGCTGGAGACTTTAATTCAGTGGTATAATACATTTACATGTATAACTGTGGACCTAGGGTTTCATTATTGATGTAATTCAGGGAAGATGTTCAGCTACCACTCTACCCCTGGCAAAATTTGGGTACTGAGTCATTTGGACACAATGCAAGGTAGGCAGATGAGATGCTGTGGTCTGCACCGTTAGCTAGAGCGTGCCTTAATCATGCTAGCCCAATACATTCAGAAGGTTTTCCTGATAGATTAGGTACAATGCACAGTGCAGGCTTGACGGTATGGAATTACTGCAAGGAAGTTACCATGAACTGGGAAAGCTACAGTACAGGCAGCATGGATGGGGAAAAGCAGAGAGAAAACTGGGAAATAATATATTGTGGGAATTCACCTTGAGGGGGAGAATTAGAGAAAAATTGGGTCCTAACAGAAGCGTAGTATTACAGAAAGCTTTTTAGGGTAAAATATAGCTATCATCTTCAGGATGGTTGGCATGCATGGAATCTACATCGCCACAGTTCCCTAAGCAACACATCCTGCCAGCTCAGCACATGTTGATAGAAGTGATGGAGGATGGAGCGGAGTGGAGACCCTGTGGCCATGCTCTGTCATGCTCCCTGCAGGAATGGGAACTTGATGGCACCACACAGCTGATAAGCTGCATACCAGTTGTCACATGAAGAATCCATGAGGTGTCCATGGCTGAGCCAACCATTGTGGTGAAGACTTTTCTCAGATGAAATAATCTCATTGTAATACTACGCACACCTCCATCTCAAAGTTACCTGTCTCCAAAGTACAACTACACCTCACTGGGCACACAATACCAGTTAGCAACAACAACATGTATGACTAGAGTCACTCAAGCTCCACCTAAATGTTATGGAAATGGACTAGTCCTGGACTGAAATAAGTCCAGGGCAGTGGGAACTGTTATCTAAACTCCTGGATTACCCAACTCTGATTTAGTGTTCACAATGCTAGGTCAATCTGACTCACTCTAAAGTTGTTATGAATGAAGTGACTTCTAATCAAGGGAGTCAGCCTTGGGGAGCATGAGAAACACAGAACAGTGCAAAGAACACCATTATCTAAGTTACACAGAAAGAAGCCTTCAAGTGAAGAAAGTTCTGGCTATGAAAGGAAACAGGATGATAAGGTGTTGCAATCCACTGACATCAACAGAAAATTAGTTGAAAATAGGACAAAGACAATAGTGGTAGTGGGACATCACGACCTCCAACTCAAATAGCCCCCCCCAAAGAGGGCAAAATGACACTTGAGGAGCATGTGTAGTTAGCAGAGAACTTCAGTAGTGCTGAGGATGTGTGCTAATTTGCATTAGAAGTGAGAAACTTGTAACCAGTCCTGTGTATGATGAATGAATATGCTATGTACTATGAAGTATAAAAAGCAGACAGGTGAGGGGAGAAGTTAGGGAAGACTCCATCGTAACTGATCAGTTGACAGGCTGAACCTGTCTTCTCCCTCATAGGGACACCTATTGGGTAAGAACTTTGACTTATACATGCAACTCATTCTAGCTGTCATTAGTAATTAAGGTTTTGGTTGTATATAGTTTGGTAGTGTATCATTTCAAGGTTGTTTTTGTAGACAGTCCCTATCACTGGCAATCACAAATCTTATCACGATTTTATAATAAAGAGTATTATTCTGTAAACTGTTAGTGTGAGTCGTTTGTGGGTGCTAACAGTTGCTGGCAGCGGGTAACACATTTAAACAAAGTGGGAAGACCTGCTGAGGAGTCCCCCTGATGCTGTTGGCATGTTTCCCTGAACAAGGCAGTCAAATTGCCCTCTGATCCAGTGGGACTGTTCAGTGAAGGGTCCCTGTAAAAGGACACTGACAGACTGGTCGGGTACAAAGGTCTTGGCTTTTCCTGGGGTGCTAATAGACAGATCAAACACAAACACCTGGGGTTGAGAGGATCCCCCCCCTCCTTCATGTGACATATATATATATATATATATATAATATTGTCAGTACATTTTTATATCAAACAACTCTAAAAGGGCTCTATTTTTCAGTAGACATAGATAAGGATGGGCTGCCTTCTGTATCCTGGAGTCTCTGGGTGCTGCCTGTGGTTTGTAGTCTTCTCCAGATCCAAAATCTACTGTGTTGTGATAGTTTGTAAATTCCTGAGGTAATGGAAACTCCTCTGTTGATGAATGAGTCCTGTGTCCAAACACATTCTCTTGCAGCTCAGTGATGTCGTTTCTAATGTCTGCCATCATCAGCAATAGGAAATCAAATGAACCTGGTGGGCCCTGCAGTCACAAGGCACGGTAATTAATAATAATCCACTTTGCTCTTACAGTTTTGGAACAGGTTGATATAATTACTCTTGAAGGGGTAACTCAGTAAAACACTGCTTCATATTGATTGCCAGAAATTAAAGGTATCTTTTGTAATCAACCTGTTCAGGAAACAATTTTCAAAAGGCAAATGTTTTTGCAGACAGAGCCTACATTTACAAGATGCTCAGCCCTTTTGCTACTTAACAATTCTTTTGATATATCTGCATTCTAAGAGCATCTCAACACCTCATGGGAACAGAGGAGCTAAATTTTGGTTCCTTGTGTTCCTTATTAAACTGATAGAAATTATGTTATTAGAATAACTAATTAATAAATAAGTTTTTATTAAATTAATAATTAAATAATCAAATAATCAAAATATTAAACAAATAATTAAATAATAGTTAAAAATATTTAGGGAATGTTGATATTTGGAAGGTATCTTTTCAGTATGGTAACCCCACTGCTGTCGATCACTTACTAAATACATTGGTAATTACAATGCAGAGAGTATCTGATTTGGAAAATCAGATAAAATTTCATTAAGTTTTATAAATTTTAGCTGACTTTACACAGTAAAGTACACTATTTAATACTGAGGACACCCTGCTGGACATACTCTTAAAAATACATTTCACCAATGAGAAAAGACCATAAGAAACAAAATTCTAGACAATTTGTAGTGGTTTAACCCTGGCTGGCAACCAAGCACCACACAGCCGCTTGCTCACTCCCCCCTCACCCAGAGGGATGGGGAGGAAAATCAGAAAGGAATGTAAAACTCAAGGGTTGAGGTAAGAACAATTTAATAGGTAAAGCAAAAGCCGTGCATGCAAGCAAAGCAAGGAATTCATTC
This sequence comes from Falco rusticolus, assembly GCF_015220075.1. Lineage (NCBI taxonomy): Eukaryota > Metazoa > Chordata > Aves > Falconiformes > Falconidae > Falco > Falco rusticolus. The sequence continues at coordinate 20,790,217 of NC_051209.1, read as the reverse complement.
ACCCCTTCCCATGGGCAGGCAGGTGTTCAGCCATCCCCAGGGAAGCAGGGCTCCATCAAGAATAATGGTTACTTGGGAAGACAAATGCCATAATGCCAGATGTCCCCCCCCTTCTTTCTTCTTCCCCCAGTTTATATACTCAGCTTGATGTCATATGGTATGGAATATCCCTTTGGCTAGTTTGGGTCACCTGTCCTGGCTGCATCCCCTCCCAATTTCCTGTGCCCCTCCAGCCCTCTGGCTGGCAGGGCCCAAGAAACCAAAAAGTCCTTGATTTAGTATAAACATCACCCAGCAACAACTAAAAACATCAGTGTGGTTATCAACATTGTTCTCACATCGTAGCCAAAACACAGCACTGTACTAGCTACTAAGAAGAAAACTAACTCTATCCCAGCTGAAACCAGGACACAATTTCACCTGAAAACAGATTGTAACTATCCATCCTTCTCCTGTTTACTTGCTCAAAGCCTATAGCTCGCCAAGTTCCAGAGAGATACAAGAGGCAGGATTTTAAAAGGTTTTCAGGCATCAAACTCCTATTAGGAGCGCTGGCTGAACTGTACTAACTAGCACTCTGCATGGGATGTCATGCTACTGCCTTCTGAGCATGTCCCACCACTGTCAGAGGGCAGAGGTATTCCATACCATGGGACTTCATGCTTGGTACATAAACTCATGGGGGTTGGCTGGGGCCTGCTGATTGTTGCTCGGGGACTGGCTGGGCATCAGTCAGCAGGTGGTGAGCCATTGTATTGTGTGTCACTAGTTTTCTTTTCTCCCTTCCCTTTGGATTTCATTCCTCTCCCCTTCTCCCTCCTTTTTATTATAACTGTTGTTATCATTACTGTTATTCTTTTGTTTTTATTTTATTTCAATCATTAAATTGTCCTTCTCTCAACCCTTGAGTTTTACATTCCTTTCTGATTCTCCTCCCCACCCCTCCGGGTGAGGCGGGGAGTGAGCAAGTGGCTGCGTGGTACTTAGTTACTGGCTAGGGTGAAACCATGACAGTAGGTAAAAAAATTGGATGAAAACAGGTAATTACTTTCTTTCCAATAACATTTTCTGTGCATGTAAAGTATCTTTCACTGTGCTCTTGACACAAGAAAGGGTGTTTTGTTTTGGGTTTTTTCCCTTTTGGCTGGCCTGTTGTTAGTAGCCAACACCACTTTGCTGTGGAAATGTTTGCTGTGAGCAATACTTACAAGTATCCCCTTTGGTCCTGGTGCACCTTGCTCCCCCTGTAATCAATACCACCTCAGTTTACTGTGACTAAAAGAAACCAGAAAAGCAGTTTGCCTCTGCAGACCCCCTTACTTACTGTCCCCAGATCAAGAATCATCAGCTTACGCTTGCTCATAAAAAGAAAGTAAAGGAGGAACACAAGGAAATTGCCGCTGATCCTAGTGAGCACAGAGTTGGGCACTTCTGATATTTCTCCTAGACAGTAAAAAGCAAACCAGTTAACAGGAGAAATTCACAAAAGAGCAGTCTAATGAAATGGGCTAAAGCATCAACATTTCTTCATGGAAAAGCCAAAAGAGCTGCAGAGAAAGGAAAGGAACCTGCTTGACAGATAGCCTGGCAGGGCTATTTGCAAGACTTAAAGAATGGGAAGCACAAAATAGCAGAAGGAAGACATGAAAGGATGGGACAACAGGACATTTTCAACTTAGCAAAGGAAATGACATGGTAAAAGGATGTGACTACAAGTGTGTAGAGGGTCTCTCTAGCAAGCCTGCACTTCACATGTGCATGTGCCCACATTATGGAAAACAGTACCTCTCCTCACCTTGCTACCATCTCTCCCTGGGGCTCCTGCTGGGCCCTGCAAGAGTAAAGAAAGTGTTCACAAGGACATGACAGGTTGTGGAGCTAAGGCCAATTGTTCAATGCATGACAAGGAATGAGAATACTGACCATGGGGCCCTGTCTGCCCTGCTTAATATGTGTTATGTCTGGAGATGGGCCCATAGGTCCCATTGATCCACGAGGGCCTGGCTGTCCTGGAGGTCCAGATGACCCAGGAACTCCTTGACTCCCTTTTGGTCCTGGAGCCTCTGCAATCAACAGCAAAGGTTACCTACCAGGGAAAGCCTTCAGGACACTTCATCAGTGCAAGCAGTGGGGACTGACTGTTTTTTGAACCACCCAATGGATTGGTTGCCTTAACAAACCCAAATCCACAACAACACAACCAACACAGCAGTCATCTGAGACATTATTCCTTGTCACAGTGGCTACAAGAGATCTTCACAAAGCAAATAAACCTCATGTACACAAAGAACCAAGACTGCCACTGCCAGGCGATTAGGGACACAGACTGGGAATGAAAATAAAAGCAGAAATGCCTCATTTTCACAGAAAGAAGAAAAAAGCAAAAGAGCAAGTCACATCTGAGGAACATCTCATAAAATGAAAGTCTCAGAAAAGTCATGGGTATGTTAGACCAAAGGCTTCTACACAGAAGCAAGACCTTTTCAGTGATGGGTTGCACCTCTCTTTTGCCCAGTACGGTGGTGTTGTGGTTTAACCCTAGCTGGTAATTAAGTACCATGCAGCCGCTCGATCACTCCCCCCTCACCCAGAGGGACAGAGAGGAGAGTTGGAAAGGAATGTAAAAATTGAGGGTTGAGATAAGAACAATTTAATAATTGAAATAAAATAAATATGAAAGAACAATAACAATGATGACAACAGGTTATAATGAAAAGGGGGAGGGAAAGAATAAAACCCAGAGGGAAAGGAAGAAAGAATCACATTGTGCACAATGTAACTGCTCACCACCCACTGACTGATGCCCAGTCAGTCCCTAAGCAATGATCTGCCCACCCTGGCCAACCCTCCAGGAATGGTATGGAATACCTCATTGGCTAATTCAGGTCAGCTGACCTGGCTGTGTCCCCTCCCAATTCCTTGTGCCCCTCCAGCCTTCTTGCTGGCAGGGCCTGAGGAACTGAACAGTCCTTGACTTAGTATAAACATTACCTAGCAGCAACTAAAAACATCAGTGCATTATCAACATTGTTCTCACATCAAAGCCAAAACACAGCACCGTACTAGCTCCCAAGAAGATAATGAATTCCATTCCATCCCAGCTGAAACCAGGACAGGTAGACAATGTATTAGGGGCAAGAAAGGCTCTGTTCTTCCATTTTGCTCTCTATCCTTTTCCACTTCTGCTGGTTCAGCAGAGAATATTAATTTTTAGAAAGCACACAGTCAACAAAGTATATGTTTAGTTCAAGAGAAATACTATGAAAAGCAAAACAGAAAATCAGGCACCTGAAACAACATTTGCACAAAATAAAGACCATTAAAGTGTCACTAGCTGAATTGCTTTATAATTAGAGAGGAAAGCACTTTTCTTCATACTGAAGGCATGTGAAAGAAACAGGAAATTAAAGGCAGAGATTAAAAAGAATTCAGCAGGACAGAATATTCATAATTAGGGTTTTCAATAGGAGTAAAATCAGGCAGTTGGACTAGATGATCATTGTAGGTCCCTTCCAACTGAAGTAATCTGTTCTAGAGTAAAGGCTGAGAGAGCTGGGCCTATTTAGCCTGGAGAAGAATGAGAGGGGATCTTATCAACATCTACAAATATCTTAAGGGCAAGTGTCAAGAGAATGGGGCCAGACTCTTTTCAGTAGTGCCCAGTGACAGGACAAGGAGCAATAGGCACAAACTGCAACACAGGAAGTTCCATCCGAATATGAGGAAAAACTTCTTTAGTTTGAGGGTGACAGAGCACTGGGACAGGCTGCCCAGAGAGGTTGTGGAGTCTCCTTCTCTGGAGGCATTCAAAACCCGCCTGGATGCAACTCTCTGCAACCTGCTCTAGGTGACTCTGCTTTAGCAGGGGGTTGGACTAGATGATCTCCAGAGGTCTCTTCCAACCATGACCATTCTGTGATTCTATTCTATTCTAAGGCAAGCCTACCTCCAGTTATCTCAGCTTGGCAGAAGAAAACCAGAGCTGTCGGTAAGACCCACCTGGAGTCAACACCTGGGGCTTCTGTCCTTTGAGCAGTTTCTGAAACCAAAGTATCTGCAATGAGTTCTCTCTCACAAACGATGTCTTAGACCCACTGAGGTACCTCAGAAACAGATTTCACAGTCTCTGGAATTATAGCAGCATATTCTGAGGTTATCACAAATGAGTATGTATTACGCCTTAGCTATCTTGCTATGAAAAGATAAGGTGAAATTAAGAAGCAAATGTTTTAAACCAAGTATCAGCAACATATTTATTCTACAATTTCAGAAGATTGGACTAGATGACCTCCAGAGGCCTCTATCCAACCAACACTTCTGTGGTTCTAGAAAACATTTATTTGCCAATGAAACATTAGACAGAGGAATATTTTCATTGATTTGGAAGCAAAAACATGAAAAATGCCCCATAAGTGGTGTTAACTGCTTGTAAATATGGCATGAAGGACATGAATTATGCTAGAAAATTGAGGCACATGACCAACAACTTTGGGTTGGAAGGAACCTTTAAAAATCATCTAGTCCAACCCCTCTGCCATGGGCAGATACGTTTTTCACTAAATCAGGTTGCTCAAAGCCTTGTCCAACCTGGCCTTGAACACTTCCAGGGATGGGGCATCCACAACTTCTCTGGACAACCTGTTCCAGTGTCTCACCACCCTCATTGTAAAAAATACAGCTGCCATTTCTCCAGCCTAACCCCTAGGCCAGTTTCCCAGTCAGTCACTCTACATTTTTATTCCCAATGTGTTCTCAGTCACATCTTGATCAAGATGATGATGGGAAACAGTAATGCACTAGAACCCCAGAGAGAAGATTTTTCTTCCTGTGGAAGTAGATGGAAAACGAGAATGCAAATGTTATTAGCAAGGAGGTTGATCACTGATCTAAGTGGCAGCATCTACAGGTGGAATCATATTTGCAAGTTTCTGGTACTTAGCACTGTCTGGGCTGGTGTTCTCCAGCAGGTCTCTGAGGAAATGCTTGTACCTAAGATAGAGGGAGCAATTTTATTTCACAAAAAAGATACCAGGAACAGCAGCATCTCCTGTTATTGACAGAATGATGAACAATACTCCACCAGGAGATGGAGTACACAACTCTAAATCTAATCAAGCAGCTTTTGGTCATGATTCTTCAATCACATTCATTCTATCTTCAAATTTATCAACTAAATTAATCCAAGTATTTTATACATTTGCAAGCCTTTGGTATTTCCTGGGGATCTGATAAAAGCAACCTCACATATTGCTTAAGTTCATGAGACTCTCTTAGAAGACTTCAGCATTCACATAAAAATGCCTCCAATAACAGACAAATTTCCCTTTGAACTATGTCTTTTTTTGTCTGAATGGTAGCATTCTTACCATGCTCTTTTGCTTTTTTCTTCTTTCTGTGAAAATGAGGCATTTCTGCTTTTATTTTCATTCCCAGTCTGTGTCCCTAATCGCCTGGCAGTGGCAGTCTTGGTTCTTTGTGTATATGAGGTTTATGGGCTTTGTGCCCACACAAGAAAATAAAGGCATTTCTGAAAGAACTAGGAACCACCTTTTTCTTTTTTCCTTGCCAGTCTTTACCATAAAGGATCATATCTCTGCCAATGCTTTCTCCCTGTAAAATCAAACTGTTTTCAGTCTGAAATGACAGAAGAAATATCACATTGGGCAGATTCACAAAATGGCAGAAGTCATATGACTTGCAACATATGTAACAGTTTCAAAGAAACATGAACATGAAAGAGATACTTATTGAAAAAATTAGACCTTCTGCTAAAAAGGCACCATTTTTCCAAACAATTGGACAGCAATAAATATACTGTTTGCTTACAGATTTAAAGGAACGATCCAAAGAATTACAGTAAAAGGGAAGTTCAGTGATGAACCTCTGACTCCTCCTGAAGACCCAGCCATACTGTTGCTAACAGCAGGGCAGAGAAGTTGAACAGCAGGGCAGAGAAGTTGATCAGCAGGGATGGTTTTCCAGTGGAACAGATAATTCTACAGTACCTTGGACAGCTCAACTATGGGGAAACAAGATGGAAGACCTGCAGAATCAGGCCTATGTTGGAGAAATTGCAAGGTGGAGCACTGTACATTTCAGTCTGACACAGAATCTCTAGCCACATTGTCCTTGAATTTATGATATACTGAAGACTGAAGATACTCATTATCCAAGAAAATGAGATAAAGACTCAAAAACCAAAGCAAGGCTGCAAAAGTGGGGATAAATGGGGGACAGTTCAGTCCTCATAAGGAATCTCTGCTAGTCCTCTGTAAGAATCTTACTGAAACCCAAAACAATGCTAAAACTCCTTGGATTTATCACTAACCCAACATTAGATCTGCATTCAACAGAGTTGGCAAAACTTTTAGCATTACTGGCTGCAGGTTGCAAGGTGTCTGGCTCAAGTTAGAGTTTTAAGAACTTTCTGCTTTTCTCAGTTTTTCAACCAATACCTTAGCAAAGATGTGAGTGGAGTTTTACTTTTCTTTTCAGATTCCTTTGAATCTGGAACACAAAACCAAAAAACGAATCCTTGCAAAACCAGATGAGGTAAAATAAAACAGTTGGCACAAACCCCCGCAAACTGAAAGCACATTTTCTGCTCTACTAATGACAGTGAGCTAAAGCAATAGGTACTCTTGAAATGAAATGGAGAGTGCTTTAAGACAGAGTTAAAAAACAGGAAATGACAACTGAAGCAGGTGAGATATCCCAGGGAGAGGGAGAAATTTAACACATACAGGACAAACACAGCTTGCATACCAAGAAATACATGGAGACTAAGAAACACAATGGAGTAATATTAGACAGTTGGCAGAGGCTGACCATAATGACCAGAAATTTTTTCTTTTAAAATTTAGTACAAATACAATAATCACACAGAATCACACAATAATAATAATAACAACAATCTAAATATGAAACACATGAAATTCTATCACACTGAAAGATTGTAGCTTATTATTTTTTTTCATGGCACTGTTGCACGTTCACATCCCTCTGGTCTGTATCTTACCAGGGGGGTCTTGTTGGCCAGGCTGGCCTGGAAGGCCAAGGATATATGCATTAGATGCAAGCACTTTTTCACCAGTGATTTGCTTGCTAAGATCAGCAGCATTATTTGGTAGCAAAGCAACCTGCCAAAAACAAAAATCGCTGTAAGCCCTTCATCATTCAGCTGGATAAATTACCTTATTGGTTAAGCTTTCATGTGGACAAATAGCATATTTAAATACTTCGGGAAAATATAAAATGTTTATTTGTATCCTTCATTGAAAGAATCAGAAGAAAATGTGACTGTGTTGAAGCCTATGACAGTAATTACTCCAAAGCTGGCCAGCATGATTTCTTTAAAGTATGGACATGAATATTTCCTTAAGCTCCTGCCATATTTTGTGGTCCTAATGAAAACTGGCTTCTATGTGTCCTGCCAGCATTGATGAGACCTCCTCACAGGTAGTCAGAATCAGCTGTAAGGATGCCTGGAGACTCTTAGTCTCACCTGTACATCTTTCTGACCGACCACCTTGCAGAAATCTGATGAGAAAACATTGTTATGGAGAGTAACAGTCTACAGCGCCTTTCCAAAGAATGTTTTGGGTCACCCATGGAGACAAGTCAGGATTTGCAGAAATGGTACCCTCCTCTGTCTTCCACACAGGAGGGTTATGTGTGTGTGTGTGGTGGGAGAGTGTGTGCATGTATCGTGAGCTCTCAATAGGAGATCCTAGAGATGATCCATACTTCAGGTATCATATACCCAGGAGGTTGCCCAGGCTTGAAAGATGTCACATGAAAAACATGGCATCATTTGTTTTTAAGGTATTTATTCATTCTGGTACTTTCATTTCCCTGGGACCTGGAGCCAGTACCCTAGTAGAAACCCTGAAGTTTCCTGTGAGGCTGTTCACCTTTCAAGTCACCATGGAAATACTGCAAGTCAATCCAAATGGAAGGCAGGAGAAATTCAGTAGAGAAATACAGCAACAAGATGTCAAAACTTAAGTCTCATAGCTGTTTGGATCTTGTCAGGAAACCTCTTTTTCTTTATCTGAATTTTCCTCTATTCATTTACTGCCCTTTCTCAGGGCAACATTTGCTCAGTTATTTAAGTTCTCAGTTGCTGCACAAGCCCCTAACTTTTCAAAGGTTTCAATGAGACCCCAAAATACTTTGTGGATCTGGCCCTGTAACCATACTATTTAACCCAACAGATGCCTGAATGTGCTCTGCATAGAGTCACAAAACAAAAGTGAGAATGTAAGGAGAATTGCATGCTATGGTTTAAAATGCTATTATTTGTTACATCAGATGTTCAATTATTCACTAAACATCAATCTACTTTCCTGGGTTGAATATATTTAATAATTAAATGTATTTAGAAATATTCCGCAAACATTTTGTCTCTTCAGAGGCAGCTGAAGGGAGATGACAAGCCAGGAGGCTGATCCGCAGCGAGGAAATAAGGTTATTAGTGGTGAGTCACATTTTTCCAAAAAGTTGGACAGAAACAAATATACTATTGGTTTACAAAGTCTAAGGAATGATCCAAAGAATTGCAGTAAAAAGAAAGCTTACATCTGTATCAGCCAAATTAATTAAAAACACCATATAAAGCTACCTGAAAGACTGTGATATGCTCACCCCCAGTTATTTTCAAACAAACAAAGCTCTCAATCTCTCAAATTTGTTTTAGCATGAATAAGATCATGGTTAAAGAGGAGCTACTTGACCTATAGTGTGGCATATGAAGGCACGGACTCAGGTTGTGGTGCAACCAGAGACACTTTATTGTACAGAGAAGCTCATATTTATATCTCTGATACTGGATACAAATTTCAGCTGTATGTACCACCAGGCTCAGGGCAGAATCTATTCATGCAGTTACATAGCTATATATCACTACAAGCATGCAGACACTTATTTGCTACTAGATAACCATGTTTATCTTTCTTACTTTCCTTCACAATACCCAGCTGTTCTCTCATCTCCTTCCAGGTTAGACATGCTCCGTACTCCTCTCACACATCTCTCCAGACTTTCTCTATCCTCCTCTCCCACACTGTAGCAGCATCAGTTGAGTTCACAGCAAACCACCTGTGCTCTGTGTTACCCACATACCCTTCCCAAGAAAGGACAGCTCTTGAGCGTATGCAGCACTCTCATGCAAACAGCCTGTTTCTTCAAAGGATGCCTCAGGGCAGCAATCCTGACTGGATCTGTCCAGGCTCAGACAACTGTGATAGGCACCAAATCTGTGGAAAGCATATGGTCCTGATAACCAGGGAGGGGAGAAAAGCTCCCCTGAATTTATTAATCTCATCTCTCTCCAAAAGCAACTATCTGCAAGAGAGTCACAATGCTCCAGGTCAGCAACCTGCACAAAAGCAGAGCAAGACCATCTCTGGCAGAGAGCACCACTTCTGCAGCACTTCAGACAACTTGCTTTTGTTCAGGGCCTAACTTCAGTCGCTTACTGAGATGACAGAAAGCTTCCAATTCAATTCTACCCTAGAGCTAGATGAAGGGCTTAGGAACCAGGGCTAAACATCGCTACCTCTCTGCATCATCTCCCATCCATGTGCACTGATTCCACTCTACAGGCACATCTTCAGGTCTGTTTCATTGCAGTCTATATGCTCTTATTTGGAGACACATTAAGCAACTTTACCTCCCATAGCAATCAAGACACTGTTATGATCGTTTTTCCCTTCTCATACTAACACCTTTAAGACTCAGAATCACTTACTTACTGGTGCAACTTCTGCAGGGTCAAAGGAAGCAGATCCTCTAGCTTCCTCCCTTGAAACTGAGATCAAGTCTCCTGGAGTTTCTTAAACTGTTGAAATGACTTATTTTTCCTCAGTTGCTCCTGTATGTGGCAGAAAAGGCATATAACTTTGAAACTACAGAAAGAAATATCTGTTCTAGTCTGCACCAGATCTTAGAACTCTTAGAACTCTTAAAACTCTTAGAGTTTAGGACTCCAGTCCTAAATACAAGTGTTACCGAAATCTCGGAATGAAGAACTTATCGACACCAATGTGATGTAGATAAGCAGACACTTCTTTATTGAGGGCCAGGTGTGTGAGCGAGTCCTCTCACGATCAACGCACACCAGATCCCAAAATCAGATTCCATATATAGAACTTATTCATACATATTCATTAAGTATTCATGCATAATCATAACATTTCCCGTAAATCATTTTCATACTCTCCTCCTATATCTGATTATGCGCAGTAAAGCTTAGAAAGATCTAGAAATGGGTCTGGGGTACGATTTGGGTAGGTGGTATATGAGTCGGTGGTCGCGATCTCCCCCTGCCGGAATTACCTTTTACTAAAGTTCACGGTTTCTTGGCAGGCACCTGCAAGCTGTTCCAGTCGACTCTCCCCAGTTCCCATTAATCTCATATTCTGACATTTCAATACACCTCTGCATACAGAAGACTGGTTAAATACAATGGAACCTTTCAACCCTAGAGTTATTACAATAGTTCCAGGCCCTTCTTCTAGCCTTGGTACAAGACGTACAAAAGATTCCATAACAACTCTTACTGCGTAGCTGCAAGTTTCCTATAAAAATTTCTTTTTTTTCCCTTATCCTTCTATATTTTAATTCTATTAAGTGATTTTATAAAATCAATTAATTAATCAAATAAAATCAATCAATTTGATCTTATTAACTAATCGGTAACATTTCCCCCCTTTGAAAGTGTTGAAAATCATTATTTCAATACTTTCACATTATTCATATATCTTTTGTTTCAACATATTTGGGTAATGGATCATGTCTTGGTGAAATAGTTGGTACTTCTCTCATAATCATACGACTCACTGCAATTCTATTGGTAAACTGTTTCTTCAGACATGCATATACTAGCATGCTCATCAAAAAGACAACTAGTAACAGAAACAAAGTCTTAATTATAGATTGTATCCAAGAGCTCAAATTCCATCCCAGTTTGTTAAAAATTTTCCCAAGCCAATCTTCTGACATATCCTTTTGAATTGCTTCAGTTTCTTTTTCAATTTTTCCTAATAGGTCTAGATCATGTTCCACATCCTGAGTGACATTTGGAATTTGGATGCAACAGTGGTCCAGTTTATCCTTGAGATATCCACATACTCCATGTTCTTTAAGTAGGAGCATATCTAGTGCCATTCTATTTGTAAAGTCATTCTGGAGGTTGCCTTAAACCCCTTTTTGTTAACGTTTGCTAATTTTTCCACTTGACCAGTTAACTGATAGAGCCATGCTCTGTTTCTATATGAAGCTATAGGATTTAAAAAGTGATTCAAGTGCCCAACCAGTTTTCACTCCTGTAAATGGTTCATTCCAAATATCATCATTTATCTCAGATCTCTTTATTCGTTTCAATTCTAAATTCTCTAAGGATCCTTTAAATGGTGATTTCTTCCAAATTGGACACAATGTTGGCATGCCTAAAGTAATTTGTTTCACCTTACCATCTAATGGTAGGTGTGTTGTCCAGGTTCCATCACTTAATGCCCAAACTAAATGTCCTGGACTTCAAATAGTAGATTTTCTACAACTAAACAAAGTTCCTCTTCTGACTGTAAAGGCGCTGGTTAAACTGAGAGTATTCTTAAGACCTCGACAAAAATAACCATATTTTAAAACAGTGGCCTACGGAGGAATTCTTTGAATTACTAAGTCTGCATTACTGCAATCTTACACTTTCTCACATTTCTACCATGGCACTATTTTATTTTCCTTCTCTCCCGATGTAGTTGACCTATCATCTACCCAGGGTAATACTGAAAAAACCTTTTAATCCCAGGTAAAACACCAAGAAGTTCTTGCCATATACTGAAAATGAGAAAATATGGACATAGACCATATAGAGTCCCATTGTTCTACTAATTGGGTACCTTGGCCAGTTTTGTTACACTTCCATTTCATGATACTTCTGCTCACATTGGTTTTAAGTTGTTCATCATAAGAAAACCATCCTAACTCGAGATTTGGACCCCCAGGAAGAAGAACTCAAGCTATGGCACTAGGTCAGGATCCTGTTATAAAATCATAATTCAATAGTTGTTGGGGTTTTTTTTTTTGTTTTTTTTTGTTTTTTTACAATCTCTTACTTTACCTGGTGACTTCTACTGTTTTCTAATAACCTTTACTTGTTCATACCATTGAGTTACTGGCCTTTGTTCACAATAGGTGGTTTCATTTTTATGTTCCAGATTAGTCAGATTCATAGTTAAAATTCCCCATGGAATAGATTCACCTACTGCCCTCGGTATTGGCAAACAAGCAGTAATCTGCGTGATGTTTTGTAAATTGGCAAATTCTTTAATCAGTCCTACCATCAAATTTTCCTTAGCCATTTGTTTGGGAATGTCAATCACTTGTTCTGTTTCTATTTGTCTTTTGTTCCTGTCCACCAAGTCAGCCCATGATCCCACCAACACTACCAACCAAAAGAAAATCCAAAACCCAATCATAACCTGATATGAAAAATTAGACATGTTTCAAAGTCAATTTTTAAGTCTCTGGGTCACGATTTACAATCTTCCACGGAGTAGATGCTTTCTTCACAGTGCTTTCTTCACTCGAGTATAATGTATCCAAGCATCCGATTCTGCAATTTTGATAGCTGTAAAAGTGGTTAACAGTATCTGGAAAGGTCCTCTCCAGTGCTCCTGCAAAGGTTCGGAGGTCCAAGTCTTCACATAGACATAGTCTCCTGGTTGGAAATCATGCACTGAATTTTCCAGGGGTAAAGGTCTATTCCAAATTACTACACTCCAAATCACAGCCAAAGTTTTCCTTAGAAAAAGCAAATAGTCATACACATCTTGTTTTCCTTTTACATGTATGTTTAGATTTGGTTCTAGAGACTCATATGGTTTTCCATATAATAATTCATAAGGACTGACTGAGGTTCCACTCTTTGGCTGTACCCTGATTCATAATAATGCCAATGAAAGTGCCTGAGGCCACTTTAGACTGGTTTCTTGACAAATTTTACTTATTTGTCGTTTCAAAGTTTGATTCATCCTCTCCACTTTTCCACTAAATTGTGGTCTCCAAGACGCATGCAAATCCCAATTAATACCCAATACTTTGCTAACACTTTGGACTACTTCAGCAACAAAGTGTGGACCTCTACAGAGGATTTCCAATAGGAACTCCAAATCTCGGAATTATTTCTTGTAATAACCACTTCACAACCTCTTTTTGCTTGTGTGGTGCGACAGGGAAGGGCTTCTGGCCATCTTGTAAAAGTATCAACCCTTACCAGGATGCACCGGTACCCATTTTGTCTAAGTAACTCTGAAAAATCTACTTGCCAATAATCTCCAGGTTCTGTACCAGATTTCAGTCTACCCATTTGAACCTTTTTCTTAATCACTGGATTATTTTTCAAACATACTTCACACTTTGCAGTTACCATTTTAGCTATTCCTAACATATTAACTGGTATTACTTGCTTTCGTAAAAATGTTACTAAGGCTTCTGCCCCCCAATGACATTCTTGGTGTCTCATTTGAATTATCTCTCTCATCAAAAGAGGTGGAATTACTACCTGTCCGTTAGGAGTTACCCACCATCCAGCTAAGTTTTTCTTAGCATTTAATAACTGACCCAATTTGTCATCTTCCTCTGAATATCTCGGTTTTTCCCTAGGAAGGGTTACTGTTTTAGAAGGAATTATTGCCATTTGCAATGCTTGTTTCTTTGCTACCTTTTTTTTTTTTTTTTTTTTTTTGATGTTCTATCAGCTAAATTATTCCCAGCTATTATTTTTGTATTCCCAGTCTGGTGTGCCTTAAAGTGCATGATTGCTACTTGATCTGGCTTTTGAACTGCTTGCAATATTTGTAAAATTTCTATTTGATGCTTAATGTTTGATCCTTGAGAGGACAATAACCCCCTCTCTTTCCACAAAGCTCCATGGACATGCACTACCCCAAAGGCATATTTCGAATCAGTCCAGATATTTACTCTCTTGTCTTTGCTTAATTCTAAGGCTCAAATTAAAGCGATGAGTTCTGCCTTTTGGGCTGATGTGGTACTCGCCAATGCTCCTGCTTCTATAACTGTAGTCTCTGTTGTTACCGCATATCCAGCGTATGGGACTCCTTGTTCCATAAAGCTGCTTCCATCAGTATACAATTCCCAGTCTGGTCGCTCCAATGGCACATCCTTCAGATCTTCACGACTGGAATAAACATACTTGATGGTAGCCAAGCAATCATGTTCCAGTCGTCCTTCTTCCTGTATGGAACTTAAAAACACTGCAGGATTTACCAGGTTAGTTGTCTTTAGAATCACATCATCTTGTTCAGTCAATACCACCTGGTATTTCATCATTCGGCTGGGGGACAGCCAATGTCCCCCCTTCTGTTCTAGGACAGTTATCACCATGTGTGGGACATAGACTGTTATTGTTCTTCCCAAAGTCAATTTCCGAGCTTCTTGTATGAGCATCACTGTTGCGGCCAGTGCTCGAAGGCAGTTCGGCCACCCTTTACTCACTGTGTCCAGTTGTTCAGAGAAATATCCGACTGGTCGTTTCCAGCTTCCTATCCTCTGGGTTAACACGCCCAGTGCAAGATGTTGTCTTTCATGTACAAACAGCTGGAAATCTTTGGTTAGATCCGGCAGTCCCAAGGCAGGTGCAGACATTAAGGCACGTTTCAACTCTACAAAAGCCTTTTGTTGTTGTGGGCCCCATACAAAGGGAGAGTTCTTTTGGGCCTCGTACAGCGGTTTAGCTATTAGCCCATAGTTCATGATCCAAAGGCGACACCACCCAGTCATTCCCAGAAATGCTCTGAGTTCATGAATATTTCTCGGCTCAGGTATACTACAAATAGCTTCTTTGCGATTTTTTCCTAATTGTCGTTGTCCTTTTGAAATCTCAAAGTCGAGATATATCACAGTCTGGCAGGCTATTTGGGCTTTCTTCCTGGATACCTTATACCCATTTAATCCCAGGAAATTCAAAAGGTCAATAGTCACCTGTATACAAATAAATCTTTCTTCTGTAGCAATCAATATATCATCCACATATTGTAAAAATAAATGTCCAGGTCTTGGTTTGTCCTGTTTCCAAATTTCAAATTCCTTTGCTAAATGATTTCCAAAAATAGTTGGACTGTTTTTAAATCCTTGGGGTAATCTAGTCCATGTCAGCTGCATCTTTTGCCCGGTTTGAGGATTTTCCCATTCAAAAGCAAACAGTTTTCTGGTTTCCTTTTCCAAAGGTATACAAAAGAAAGCATCTTTTAAATCAAGCACTGTAAACCACTGATAATTCTCCCTTAACGCTGTTAACAGTGTATAAGGGTTTGCTACTACAGGATAAATATCCTTAACTATTTGATTTACTGCTCTCAAGTCTTGTACCAGTCTATATTCACCCGAAGGTTTTCTGACTGGTAAAATAGGAGTATTATACTCAGATTCACATTCTTCCAAAATTTTATACTCCAAAAATTTATCAATCAATTTCTTCAATTCCTGTCTCACTTCTGGTTTGATTGGATATTGTTTAATTCTCACTGTTCCTGCGCCTTCCTTCAAATCTATTTTAACCGGTTCTGCTAGTTTCGATTTACCAGGAATATTTGTTTCCCATACAGTAGGGATCACTGCCAAATCCACCTCCGGTGGAATTTCTTGTTCCTTTACCTTTTCTTGTATCATCAGGATTTCTCCCGTTTTTGACTCAGGTATTTTCAAGAAAAGTTCTCCTTCGTCAAAAACAACCTGTGCATTTAATTTGGATAACAAATCTCTTCCTAAGAAGGGTATCGGACATTCTGGTACATACAAAAATTCATATGTATTTATCTTATTTCCAAATTTCAAATCCAGGGGTTGCAGGAATGGCCTGTTTTTGTTCCAGTTTTTCCTTTACAGGTATTTAATAAAAAAATGTTGCTCCTGTATCCACTCCCAACCTCACAATTTAAACAACATTTTTTTTCCACTTTCTTATTATCAGAAGTTATAGCTATTACCAAATTATCTCTAATAGTTAGCTTACATTCATCCTGCCAATCCTTTCTTTGTCTTAAGTAAAAAAACCAAATCCACATCTGGCATTTTATTCCATTTCCCTTCTCTTTTACAATACAACATTAACTGCAAAATAGTGTTATAATTCAGTGTCCCATTCGTGGGCCACTTTTCCTGATCATCCAATATACACAAAGGCCACCAATTATTACAATACTCAAATTATTACAATACTCAATCATCTGGCTCTTTTGCAGATCATCCTGTAAATTTCCCCAATGTGCCAATAAACATCCCAACAAAGAATTTTTCGGGATTTTGTCATTTACAGCAAGATTACCCATGCTTTTACTTTTAAACAAGCGAGTTAACTTAGTTGCCATGGTGTAATTACTCACAGTACAATACACAATTATTCAACTCTGTCACTCCGATCCACGGATACACACTCCACACTCGCTTTCGTTCTCAATTATACGTCTCACCCTTACAGCCACACTCACACTTTCCCACAGTTACTTTAAACAAACATATAACACAATATTATACCTCTTAATTTTCTTCTTAATACACAAACTCACAAAACAACAAAGAACACCAAAAACTTCCAACTTCTTGTTAGAGGTACTGCCTTAGAGAACACTATAGCATATAGTTTCTCTTGTTTCCACTTTTGTCCAACCCTGCAATAGCTTTCGCTTATGTCTTACGGGCAGACGCCTAGGCTTCCACTTCCACAAGGATCCTTTTAGTCCAACCCTGCAATAGCTTTCGCTTATGTCTTACGGGCAGACTCCTAGTCCTACCCTGCGCAGCTCTTTCACCGCATCTGACAGGTAGACTTACTCAGTGGGACTCCAACCCACTGGTGGGACTCTATCCCACTCTTTCCCATACAATTATTATAGTGCACTTACTTACTACAATTAAAAAAAGAAGTGTCTTACCCAAAAATCCAGGGAACGTTGCGAAGAGCCTTACGGATCGGGGATTGATGGGTGTCCCCGAGAAATCCTCGGTGCCGGCTGGAACCGATCAGGTCCCCGACTCCTCCGGTCTCCTTCAGTGAGGTCCCATCTGGGTCGCCAAAACTGTTACCGAAATCTCGGAATGAAGAACTTATCGACACCAATGTGATGTAGATAAGCAGACACTTCTTTATTGACGGCCGGGTGCGTGAGCGAGTCCTCTCACGGTCAACGCACACCAGATCCCAAAATCAGATTCCATATATAGAACTTATTCATACATATTCATTAATTATTCATGCATAATCATAACATTTCCCGTAAATCATTTTCATACTCTCCTCCTATATCTGATTATGCGCAGTAAAGCTTAGAAAGATCTAGAAATGGGTCTGGGGTACGATTTGGGTAGGTGGTATATGAGTCGGTGGTCGCGATCTCCCCCTGCCGGAATTACCTTTTACTAAAGTTCACGGTTTCTTGGCAGGCACCTGCAAGCTGTTCCAGTCAACTCTCCCCAGTTCCCATTAATCTCATATTCTGACATTTCAATACACCTCTGCGTACAGAAGACTGGTTAAATACAATGGAACCTTTCAACCCTAGAGTTATTACAATAGTTCCAGGCCCTTCTTCTAGCCTTGGTACAAGACGTACAAAAGATTCCATAACAACTCTTACTGCGTAGCTGCAAGTTTCCTATAAAAATTTCTTTTTTTTCCCTTATCCTTCTATATTTTAATTCTATTAAATGATTTTATAAAATCAATTAATTAATCAAATAAAATCAATCAATTTGATCTTATTAACTAATCGGTAACACAAGCATCAACAATTTCTTTTGTGGCTATGGCCATTCCTTTTCTCCTGACCACCATTTCCCAGTGGGTAATAGAAGTGATATCTCCTCTTCATACATGCACAGCAGTATAAAGCTAATATACTCAGCAAATGAAAACAAAGAAAAAAGGAAGGCTGACTCAGGAAAACAAGGAGTCCACCTGTGGCTTTTTGCCACTCATTTCAAGACAAAGCAACGCAGCCCCACATTTCCATCACTACAAGGCAAGTATAAAAGATGGCTTCTTTTTCTCAAGACATCAAAAGTGCATATATATACATGCAAACAGAACAGAGCAGAAACATCCTAGTACATCCTGCAGCTGGGGACAAGTGCAGACAAGAACTGGAAGTCAGGTGGTTTAAATTCCAGATATAGCTGTCAGGACTTTGAAATAAAAAGATATCCTTCTGAAATTTCTCGAAGACAGGCTGTATTTGGAGAGGTAAGTGGGAGGGAACAATTTTTCTTCTACCATAGAAAAAAAATGGGAAGAAAAAAGGAAATCCCACTGTTAGAATACAGTTAGTGGTAGAGGGAAAGACTAGGAGGATAATTCTCGAGAAAGAGATCACTGTCCCCTAGTGTTCCCACTGCAAATTCTCCAGGCTTGCCAGTCAAGGAAGAATGGGAGTAAAACCAGAACTCTGAAAAAGCTGTGCTCAGCATGTGCACATACATACACACGCACCTGAAACAAGCTTCAAAAATGTGCAACTTTAAATAAGTAGAGAGGTTTTCACCATTCTATTATGGAAGAAAAACTAAAAAAATAGCAGCAGCCCAGAAAAAGGAAGAAAACTGATCATTGCAGAAACAGAAGTAAGAAAAAAGGAAGTATGTATCTGTTTCACAGAATGGAGAGAGGGAAGAAAAAACATGAATAAAGGAGATATTTAACTTCAACTTTTTATTTGCTTGCTCCAAATTCTCAGTGTAGTGGCCATGAAGCTCCAAATTCTGATAGCAATTTTCCAGTCCGTCCCAGATACCCTCTCTCCAGATGAAGCAACAGAACCCTGTGCACAAAGAGGAAAGATAGCTTGGGAGGGGTACATTACTGGTGGCATTTTCTTAGCTCCCTCTGGTTCACTCCTATGCTGACCTTTATTTGTCAGTCTCCACCTCACATCCAGTTTTTGTGCTGAATACATGCTTAGTGGTCACAGAGTAAGCTACAGAAAGAATCCCTTAAAAGTACCACAGAGCAGACTTACTGGGTTTAAAACACTATCCAGAGAGCAACTGGGCATCCAGATAGGCAGATAAAGATCAGTAGATTCCTGGGTACACCTGTAAGTGCCACCAAGGCTAGCAGTGCTAGAAGTGAATGCCGGTTTTACAAGGTGTTAGATTTATTTCCTGAAATCTTACTCTCTCATCAGTATAGGGTCCTCCCCATATAATTACAGGATTTGCATCATTGTGTTCACTTACTGGCTGGCTGAATATGTGGATTCCAGGGGTCCAAATATGGTTTCCAACACAGCAGGTTTTAGCACCCCTTTGGCCTTTAAAATTGTCACAAAGAACTAAGTAGGAAAAAAAGAATTTCAAAAAGTTAAAATCGACAGGTGACTCAAAAGTTATTCTTGGCACACAGTAAAAGCAAGACATTGCAGCCTGCACACTCTTGAGCTCAAAAGGATATCAAGTAATGTGAATGCTTACCTAAGAAAGTCCCCTATATAATCAAAACTTAAAGGTTTATGTCTGTGTACAGACCAAAGCCAAGGGGCCAAAACCATGAGCTATTACATATTACAGAGGAGGTAAAAGAAAAACAAAAAAAACCCCAACTTTCAGCCCCAGCAGTGTGACAAGTTGGGATTTATCCCATGCAGTAGGGATGCATCAAAGTCTGGCTCTTTACCCTTCCCCATGACAACACAAATAAGTATGTGCCGCCGGAAGGTACCCACATATCAGAAGGGGCTGAAATACTCACTGTGAGTGCAAAAAAATATGCTTTAAAAAGCATGAAATCCCAGGATTCCTAGATTATTGCTTAAAACAAATGGAAGAAAAAAGTTACAAACACACTGAACTTGTTGCATTTTTTTTCTCTCTTCTTTCTTATCTCTGTGAGTTTCATGTTCTCAGCCAGCTGCCGACGTGGCATTGTGCATCCGCTCCAGCCACACTTCATATCCCTGTTTTTCTTCCAGGCATTCTGCCAACCTTATCTTACTTTCTTCTTTAGCCTTCAAGGTCCTTCACGGGCATCGCAGGCTGCAGCACCTGCCACAAAGCTCTCTACAATTAATTTATAATTCTCTTTCCCATTCTGCTTAGAATCCTTTTGGTGATGCTAGCTGAAAGGGAGCTAACACAGGTATGGTCTGGTGTGCTCTGCTTATACTGAGCATTGAGCATGTAATGGGGGTGCCTGGACACATTAGAATAGTGCATAAGTAAAAAGGTAAGTCAGTTATCCTGAATGACAGAACTAGTAAGTTAACCCCATGACAAAAAAAAACCAAATAAACCAGTATAACTAGGCCAAGGATGGCCATCATTTAAAAGCATAGGGTCTACTTTTTTGGTCTCCAAATATTGTGAAACACGTAGTAGGACAAGTGTTGAGGGTCTGTAGACAACTTTTCATTGTCTAGGACAGAGAATTGTGATGGCTGTGTTTTCCATTAGCAGGAGTAAAATAGGTACTAATGGATATGAGAAGCAGAAAAGTAAGAGGCATCTAGGGCTTGCTAGTTTTGGGCCAGCTTTCTAGAAACAAGCTAGCTGTCACAAAACTTAAGATTGCATCCTGTTACTAGGAGGGAAGAGGTGAGAAAACATAATGCTATAGATTCAGGAAAAAGGGGTAGCTTTGGATCTGGGTATCTCACATTTGGCAGTGTTTCTGAGATGTGCTGCTCCCAATGAAGAGACTCTGCTTTTCTTGCTGTCTTCCATATATAGGGCAAATACCATCTTAGCCTCCTTAAGAGAACTGCCTCCTTAACATAGCACACTGTTCTGTCACCCCTAGCTTCCCTAGGGATGTTCCCTGGCCTCCTTTCACAAGAATTTCCTAAATCATGCTCCCCTGGGAACCCTGAACACGGATCTATATTCCAAGGCTTCCAGCACAGTCCAGCTCAGGCCGTATGCCAGGGAGTTTGATCACAGCTTAGCCTGAGGGAAAACAGTTTCCAGTCAAGCCCCATGCTGCTGACACCTTACCTCTATTTGTTTCTTAAATTGGACTGATTCCTGCACCTCACCCTTCTTTTTCTCAGGTTCTTATTTGGATAAGAGGAGTGGTTCCTGTGGAGTAAGCTAAGCAGGAATTCACTTGCCTCTGTGTTTTGTGAGTGTAGCATGCTAAGGAAGATACAATCCATAATTAAAACAAAATTGTGCTGTTTTCTAGGAAGTACTTACTAGCTCAGAAGTTAAGGCATGAAAAACAGTGGCTGAAATTTTCTGGCAGGTGTTTCCCAGACCAGGCCAGATGGCAATACCTTATTATGGCTTTAAATTTTTATAAATAATCTTCTTACTGGCAGGTGTTTTCATAATTTCCATGAGTTGATGGCTATCTTGTACAATAATCTTTCTAGGTAGAGGCACTGCTTTAATTATTACATTTTGTGTAGATGCCATTTTTTTTTATTGCAAATACAGCTAGGTTTTTCAAATTGTTTTAATTTTTTCCCCTGCTGATTTCTCTGCCTTTTATTTGCAATTCATTTCATCGGCAGATGACACTGGATCCCATTCTGTTAGAGAAGGCTGATAAGGTTAATCTTTGTATCAGTATGGTCCACTCAACAACCATGAAGAGCGAAGAACGTAGCTCCAGGTAAGGTAGAGCTGAAGAAGAAGCCTTGTTTGCAGGAATACAGACTGATTCAAGATTTACGCAGAATCAACCAAATTGTTGTAGATGTACACTCTGAAGCCGAGAAATCTCGCAAACAAAGAACTCAATAGTCAGATGACTACTAAGCAGGTATTTGTTTATTCAGTGCTGGGCATGTGGGGCAGGGCAGGGGGGGCTTGGTCTCTTTACTGACTTCTGCTTTATACACTTATACATATTCATTAACTATTCGAGAGTGAGCGGTGTTTTATTCAAAATAAGAGAATGCCTTCTTGGCGCTTGCACACTACTTCCTGGTGGTTGTCTGGGGGGTCTTTTTGATGAAGGCTTGACGTCTTCCTCTTTATGAACTTTTGAACCGTCCTCCATTGCTCATGCGCATTTGTTCTTGGCAGCAATCCAAACTACAAAGCTGGTTAGTACTAGTTTGTTTCTTCTTTATCTTCTTGGTGTCTTCTGACTGGCTTACACACACCTTGTAGATTAGGCAAGCACAAATATTTTGCAAGCATCAGCTTAATACTTTACAGACATAGTCAAACAAAAAAGTAGCTTCGTATCAACCCAGTGGTTCCTAATCCATATATGTTGTTGTCTAATGTCTCTGAAAAGGCTTCTGTATCCCATTGGAAACTAAGAGCCAAAGTTGTTTACCTTTGAATGAGAAAGTCAGACTACTGGAAGGAATATGCAGTTATGCTGGACTGTGTTGTCTCAAGGATCCAAGACTAGTCCAACCTTATTTGGTAATGTCTTAGCTAAAGAATTAGAAGACTGGCAAGGTGAGAATCCCCCAGTTACTTTGTTACAATATGTGGATGATCTGCTCTTAGGAG
This sequence comes from Falco rusticolus, assembly GCF_015220075.1. NCBI lineage: Eukaryota > Metazoa > Chordata > Aves > Falconiformes > Falconidae > Falco > Falco rusticolus. Next base: position 20,767,735 of record NC_051209.1, on the reverse strand, counting down.
CTCGAACTGAACAACAGTGTCAAGAAACAACCTTAAGTTTGTTGAATTTCCTAGGACTTGCAGTTTATAGAATGCCTCAAACAAAGGCACAATTAGTAAAACAAACAGTGATTTACCTTGGATTTGAAATTTCAAAGGACAAAGGAGGTTGGGAATTGAACAAAAGAAGCTATTAGCCAGATAGCTCCCCCACAGACAAAAGGGAACTCTGAGGTTTCCTTGGAATAGCTGGATGGTGCCAAATGTGGATTAGCTGTTTCCACCTTAAATCCTGCTACATTGCTACCTAAGACTGATGAGGATGATTTATTACATGATTGTATACAAAACCTCCACTGAGTATATTCTAGCAGACCAGATCTGAAGGACATGTCACTAGAGGACCCTGATTGGACTTTGTAGATGTCCATCGAATCATTGTTAGAGGGTTGGAAGTTAACAAATGAATATTCATGTAATCGTGTATAAATCTGATTGTGGAAACGACCAAGGTGTTCTAGTCCACCTGTTGCAGATTACCTTAAAGTTTTTACCAAATCTTTCTATATTTGTGAAACAGCTATAGAAATATCTTGATTTTAAAGAGTTAATCTCCATGTTAGCTATGCTGCTTGTTATCTGAGATTGTGTTACTTGAAGTCCCTATTCTATAGACCATAATAACCTCAGTCCTTATTCTCTAGACCATAACCAGAGCACCCTAGGTTCTATTGTGTATAGGATGAGTTACTGGACAGCTTGGCAAGGCCGATATCCAGCCGTCCAACTTGGCAGCAAAACTTACTTTCAAGGTGTCCTGAAGTGAAACTACCTTCATTATAATACTAAAAATCACACCCACAGGTCAAGAATGGAAGAAAAAAAGTGCAAATGTGAATTATCTAGTTCCTGCTTCCCAAATGTCTTCTCTTGCATTTCTCTAGACAATAAAATAAACACCTCCCATCAGTAGGTGCATCATGTAGTAGGTCATGTTGATTTGGTCTTTCTTCTTAGAATGTCAGCAAGTTTTCCATCAGTTGCATTCTCCTCTTGCCCACAGTGTTTAAACACTTTGCAGCTGTGGGCCAGGAGGAACAGAACCATTCAATTTTCCAAGTAGAACTTGGAGCCTCCTGCTTGGTTTAGCTGTGAGGGGATCCATATTAAGTAAACCTGTAGAGGGGAAAGCAAGTCTCTGGATATTCTAAAAAATGGCTGGATGTTTTTTGAAATTAAATTTTCCATTTTAGATGGTCTCACAAGTGCCCTAGTATGTCATAACTGATCTTATAGAAAGATTGTGAGGATGTCTGAATGAAAGAGCTCTGTGTGAGCTTGCAGAGGGAAGGGATGTTCAGACATATCTAATGTTTATCTGATCTTTAAAATAACTTCATAAACCACTAAACATCGTTGCTAGAGGTGAATGTGTTGAGCCAGCTTGTATGCTGTATTCCCTACTCTCCTCAGAGCCCTTCAGTGAGCCACTGCCATTCTCTCTGTGCAGATGCTTGGGACTCCATTGTGAAGGTGGCATATGGCCGACCAAGTATTTGGCTGGATAGTTTGCAAGATCAATGAGCTGCTGGCTGAGAACATGCATCCTGAGGTGGAGCTGAGGGAAATAGGTGAGTTCTGCCCTGCCTTGCTCCTGTTCTGTCCCCAAACGTACATCCCTCATCCACGATGTAGGAAAGGCACAATACAAGGTTTCACAGAGACTGCATTTTAAAAAAATGTGATCATATTGGAGTTACTAGTCAGAAGCATGAAGTTTGTAGGGCCTCAGCCAACTCTGGGTAGTTGGTTGGTCTAAAGCAACTGTGAGACTAGTTCTGGGGTACTCTGGCTTTGCAGAGGAACTGGGGGTTGGAGTGGGATTTCTCCTAACTAGCTCTCTAAGGGGAGTTATGAGAGAGGTGCCACTGGTGAGTTGACTGGGAGTTCCATGTGTCACAAGATCTGGGTGATGGGAGATTTAGTTGTGTGTTGGGGCATGCAGCTATCTGCAGGGGTGGTCTGCAGGCTCCATGGTGAGCTCTTCTTCCCTCTTTTAGGTATCTTGGATATTTTTGGGTTTGAAAACTTTGCAGTGAATCATTTTGAATAGCTTTGCATAATTTAGCCAATAAGCAGCTGCAGCACTTCTTTAACCATGTAAGTCTGCTGTGTGTGGTGGGGAAAGTAGAGCACTGATCTACCTGGCATATGAAGGAGAACTTGGGGGAAAACAGGTCTATTGTCTGGAAGGGCAGAAATAATGATTAGTGAAGCAGGGTAAAGAGCAGCAATTTTCTCTGCTGTGGCAGAGGAGCCACTGGTGCAGGGAAGGAAGGAGCAGAAGGGTCAAGCAATGACTAAAGTTGGCAGAGCAGGGATGCTTGCGCTTTGAGAAGCATTCCTGCTTTATGCACCAGCATCAGTGAGTGACAAGCTTATGGAAGAGCATGCAGAACAGCAGTTTCATCTTGTGCCTCTGATGCCATGAATAAGAGCCACGCCTCTGTGCTTTGCTCAGGGTGGGAAGGAAGGTGGTGTTGTCTAACCAAGTCTTCTGGGTGCTCCAACCTCTGTTTTTTCTGTCTCGGCACATTTTCCAGCTGAGCCAAGCTGCCTATAGGGAAGAAGAGCTGCCTTGGGAGACTATCACATTCAACAGTAATTAACCTATTCTGGTGAGTGATAATAGGACTGACAGAAGAGAGGATTAACATATAATAAGTTATAAAATAAAGTCCTGCATCCACTGTGCAGCACCAAAGGACAGTCTAATGGCTTTACCTTTACCTATTGGGGTCCAGAGTACAGCAGTCATTATTTTATTGCAAGCACTGAGGAACACAGTGAGAGCAGCCAGGTAATTAATGTTTTGAAAATGGAGGCACTCATTATACATTCAAATGGTAACTAAACAGCTTGTGTTCTAGGACTATTGCATATAACCTTACTGCTACCAATTTTGAAAGAAATGGCACAAATATGTTGGATTGATTGGAGATAATTTTTGGCACAGTAGTAGAGATGAAAATCGGGTCATTGTAATATGTAATTTAGTAATCTAATCCCACAGTTGTTGACTAAGTTATTACTTGTGACTTTCTTTATTACAAAAATTAACACCTAACATAGAAAGGAGAGTGGCAGACTGGAGATAAGAAAGGGAGCAAGAGAAACAAGGGGATACATGACAACAGGAGGGAAGCCTATTCAAAGGGAATAGGGGGAGAGCAAGGAAAAGAGTGAAGCATAAACCAAAAGTAAATGAAACTTCATAATAATCAAGGAAAGCAGAACAAGAAAAGGCAAATGTCTCAGTGTTATGCTGCACTCCTGTGGTTCTAATGCCTCAGTGCCATCCTCTGGGTTTTGTTCCTCAGGATTTGCATCTGAATGGGGTGCATATGCATTTACAGAATTCACTTTTGAGCCAGTGTACATGCAGTTTAGCAGTTGTTTCCTGGCAAGCTGTGGAGGTGGCTTTCACAGCAAGCCTGTGAGCACTGCTGGCCTTAGTGACTGCTGCTCTTTCCCCTAGGTACAATATACGGCTGGGAACTTTTTAGAGAAGAACCGAGACACCTTGCCAGCCAATGTTCATGGCCTCTTCATCAACAGCATCACCCCCTTGCTCAGTGTGCTGTTCACAGGTAAGTCCCCTCTGTTACAATAAGATATCCCACATGAATCAGGGCACACCTTAGCAAGAGCTAAGTGTGGAGATGAGGCTCATGTACTACGAATATGTTTCACAGCTGACAGCCTCAGGGAGATTCTGGGAAGGCTACAGTCTGGATTGGGGCTGCTGGCATATACCAAGCTGTCAGAGCTGTTTGTTCCCCTTGGTACCTAGGCACGATAGTAGGAATAGCCTTCAGAGGTGTTCTTCCTGTGGAATTGAAGGGCCACTGTATAGGCATAGTTCTGACCACAAGCTTGACCTTCTTTACAGATGCTAGTTACAGCAAAGCCTGCTCTTTCCAGGGATCAGTTTTTGGTTAATTGCTCTTTTTGCTGAAGGAGGATGTGTTTTTCCCCATCAGCAAGATCTCCTGGGATATACCCAGTAGATTTTCTAGCCAGCATCTTTTGGTTTGGACTGTGACTGGAAAGCAAGGCAGGTTATATCTTCTTCCAGAGAATTAGCTCAGATTGTCTTCCCTCAGATCAGATAGCCCATCTTCTCCAGGGCCAGTGCAGGACTGTCCTCCACTGGTCCTTTCCGTATGCTCTGTTCTTGTCTAGAAATGAAGGTGATGAAGCCATAGCTCCTAACTGTTCACACTGAAAATTGAGTGCTGTGGAGCAAGCACATGAGTGTAGAGATGATCCTTTTTGAACACATTTTGTTTTTCAGGTACAACTTGTTAAAAAAAACTCTGAGGTTGTGCATTATTTCTCTCCCACCACTGCACTCCCTTTTTCCAGTTTATTGATAAACCTTCAGAGTCTCCAAAACTTCTGTGAAAGTAAACATTTAAAGAAAAGTGGTTTTCAGCTCTTCCGCTTAGGAGTATCTTTCTTTGTTACCACTTCCTCACTGTTACTGAAGATACTTAGTCTAGTTCCAACTCTGAAAGTTCACAAACAGCAGAGAACCTGTTCTCAGTGCAGATTGGTTGTCCAGTCCTGGGCAACCGTCTGTAGGTGGCCCTGCTGAGCAAAGGGTCATCTGCCAGAGTCCAGATGACCTCCAGAGGTCTCTTCCAACCTCAACCTTTCTGTGTTTCTATTATTCACATAAGACCATTGCATCAAGGGTGTGCAAAACTGTCATTAGATCCTTCAGTAAATTCAACTTCCCTGAGTTTTTCATCTTGTCACTGAATTAGTTTTAAGTTATCTGATTTTATATAACCTCCTATGTTGGCTGCTATAGGTGAGCTTTCCATTTGCTATCTATACTTTTTTCTGCATTGTTAGATGCCTGTTGTTGATGATATTTCTTTTGAAGGTCATTTAGGGTTGTTCAATAATCTGATTGCCTTGTCTTCTCAGTGGCAGAAAATAATATTGCCTGGATTGTATGCTTCATATATTTGCATTTTCTACTCCCTTTCTTTAGCTCTTTCATTGTATTTCCAGATGGTGAAACGTAAAGTCCTGTCTGTGATTCAGTATTTGTAGGGAAACTTGTGTGTGAAGTGAGGTTTGAATGTTTAGACATGGTTGATTGTAAGCAAGGGTACAAAATTAGCTATTGTCTCTGTTCTTCCAGCCACTATCTCCAGGATGGGGACACTGATTCCTCATGTGAAAGCCAAGGTATTGCACTTCAGGTCCACATGACAATTGACAAATGATGGCATAGTTACCTGATATTTATTATTTAAGAAACTGGCTGAAATATGAACAGACAGGAATTGGTTGAAAATATGAACAGACAGCAATCTGCTTGCAACAATTTCTCCTTTGTTTTTTTTACAAGGTTTTCTGTTTGCCTCTATTGTCACTGGACACTAAGGGGACAGACAGGTTCTTTTAGGGAACTTTGGCAGAATGATGAGAGCACTAAGTTTTAGTTACAATTAAAGTTTTATTTTCCTAACAGCATTTTATGATTAGCATAGAATTTATAATCAGAATAACACAGGATTTCTATAAGCAGAATCAGTGCAGTACAATTTTATAAGTAGCATAGTACAGAATTTTATAGCACTGCTTAGCTTATGGTTTCTAATCACCCGGACCCTCTGCAGATTGGGTCAAATCTTAATACTTGGCTTGCTGTATCAACATAAAAATCATAATCTAGACTCAAAAATCATATAAAAGAATATGAGTCAGTCCTTGCAGGAAGAAGACGACCCACCTGGGTGTGATTCTATGCAACCTGCTCTAGGTGAACCTGCTTTAGCAGAGAGGTTGGACTAGATCAGGGGTCCTCAAACTACGGCCCGCGGGCCGGATACGGGATCCTCAATCCGGCCCCCGGTATTTACAGAACCCCCCCGCCGGGGTTTGGGGGGGGGAAACCAAGCAGCCGCAGATGACCTCCTGCCACTTCATCCGCGCGCCGGCCTCCGCAGCCCCCACGCACCCGCCGGGACCGGGCTGGAACCAGCGCCTCGTCCTCGACCTGCCCCCCGCAGGGGGCGCCTCTGCGCGGCGGGCGAGAGGCGCGGGCATCTCCTCTGCCGGGCAAGCTCAGTCGGCAGCCTCTGCACTGCGAGGTCCAGCCAACTCGGGCGAATCGCCAGAGCCCGGGCGCGGCAAAGTCCCTTCAGTCCCTTCTGGCCACCCTGTCCGGACTGCGCGGCCGGGCTGAGGAGGGGGGCGGCGGCATCAGCGAGGGGGGCGGCTCCCCCGTCTCTCCCTCCCTCCCTCCAGCTCCCAGGCAGGACAAGCAAGCCAGCACCAGTGGGAAGCGCGCGCACCATCATGTCAAAAAAAAGAAAAATTGACTCCGAGTGCGGGGTATTCCAAGAAAAGTGGACTTCTGATTATTTTTTCACGGAGTACAAAGAAAGAGCTGTTTGTCTGAATTGCCAGAATTCAGTGTCTGTGTTCAAGGAATACAATTTGCGTCGACACTACCAACCTCAACATAAAGATAAATATGATTCTTTGGTCGGACAAGTGAGAAAAGATAAATATTAAGACTGAAACATGGATTGACAACTCAGCAAAATACTTCTGTGACGCAAAAGCAGCTCAATATATCATCACTTCGAGCAAGCTATCAAGTTGCCAAGCTCATAGCGCGCACTGGCAGAGCATTCACAGAGGGAGAATTTGTTAAAGAATGCCTTCTTTCTGTGGCCAAAGAGATGTGTCCAGAGAAGGCGCATTTATTTAGTACAGTGAGTCTTTCAGGAGCTACAATTACACGAAGGATTGAAGAAATGGGGGAAAATTTGAATCTGCAGTTGCATACTCCTCAAAAAACTTTGCTATTTCTCATTGGCACTCGACGAAAGCAATGATGTTCGTGATTCTGCACAACTTCTAATTTTCATTCGTGGGACAAATGATTCTTTCGAAGTCACGGAAGAGCTTGCTGCACTGAAAAGCATCAAAGGAACAACTACAGGAGAGGATATCTATGAGAAAGTTTGCCAAACTATGAATGATTTGGAGCTGGACTGGGGTAAACTATTCAGTGTGACACCTGGTGGTGCTCCTAGCATGGTGGGGTCCATGAAAGGAGTGGTTGCACGCATTAACAAAGAGATGGACAAACGCAGCCATTCACATCCAATAGCCATACACCGCATCATCCACCAACAAGCACTGTGTTGTAAATCACTGAAGCTGGACTCTGGCATGAAAATTGTGGTTTCTTGTGTTAACTTCATTAGATCTCACGCACTAAACCACAGAGTGTCAGGAATTTCTGTCTGAGCTAAATGTTGCCTATGAAGATATTCTGTACCACACAGAAGTCCGTTGGCTGAGTCGAGGGAGAGTTTTGAAACGATTTTATGACTTACTTCCACAGGTTTATGATTTTGTGCTTTCTAAAAACAAAGAAGTACCAGAGCTCAAAGATGCGTTTCTGACAGATGTAACAGAGCTACTCAACAATTTCAATGTCCAACTTCAAGGAAAGGGGAAGCTCATCTGTGATATGTATTCACATGTGAAAGCATTTCAAGTCAAATTAGACCTGCTCATTAACCAAGCAAAGGAGGAAAACTTCTGCCATCTCCCCACAACTCAAAACCTGTCTGCAGAAAAAACAGCAGTTGCATTCCCAAACAAAACATGTATGGATGTTCTAGAAATGTTGCAAAAGGAGTTTCAAATTAGATTTAAAGAGCTTCGTCTCCATGAACAGGACATACAGCTTTTCCGGAACCCATTTTCTGTTGACATTGAAACTGTTGATCCGATTTACCAAATGGAATTGGCCAAACTACAGACCTGTGACTCGCTGAAAGATGCATTCAAATCAAGCAGCCTTACTAATTTCTATGCGTCTCTCCCCTCAGAGACATATCATAATCTCAGGAACCACGCACTCAAAATTGCAACCATCTTTGGCAGCACCTATGTCTGTGAGCAGACTTTTTCCCGAATGAAACATCTGAAATCTCCAATCAGATCCAGACTAACTGATGAACACTTGCATCACTTGCTACGACTAGCAGTGACAAATATGGAACCAAAAGCAGGCCCATAGTTCACATTGAAATATTATTTGTTTTTGTTGATTACAATTGTTCTTCATTTTAAATACTGCATTCTTTTTCCTGTTTTTTGTGCACTACTACAAATAAAATATGAGCAGTGTGCATAGCAATTCGTTCATTTTTTTCCAAACTATAGTCCGGCCCCCAACAGTGTCTGAGGGACAGTGAACCGGCCCCCTGTTTAAAAAGTTTGAGGACCACTGGACTAGATGATCTCCAGGGGTCCCTTCGAACCCCAACCATTCTGTGATTCTGTGACAGTGGATGTGTCCCTGGCTACCAGGGGGTCATGGATCTCACTGTCCAGCAACAATCCAAATTCCCCACTTAGGGCTTGTAAGTGCTTGATTTTGCGGTGTTCTGTGTGATGTATGCTTCCCTGTTCTGTGATGGGATCATCAATAACACCTAGTTGGCCAGGTGCCTGAGACCTTCAAGGCCAGTAAGGAGGGGAGTAATCAGCCTGGTGCCCAGGAATCTTGAGGCTGGTAGAGAAGGGAAGAAATCTGTTTGGTTTGTCTACTTGGTTCACAGGACCTTCAGGGCCTGATAATGAGGGGAAAGGGGACTAATATGTGACCAGCTCAGTCACAGAGAATGGCCATTTGCCTTATAAAATGGTGTTAGTTATGCTAACCATATTACCAGGAGTTGGGAGCAAGGTGTACCAGTCACACTCTGCTGATATGTTTAACTTTTTCCCTCCTCTGAAATTAATTCTTTCTCCTTTTTGCCATCTGCTTTCCAGCAGAGCTTTTTGGATGGCAATCAAGCACTCCTTCCAGGAGTAATCCTTTTGTTTGGGTCTGGTTTCAGGTCATATGAGGAGCAGATGACAAGTTCAACAGCACACGAAAGCAGTCTGTCGGAGCTCAGTTATAGGTAAAGTATTGCTGCCCTGCAGTGCCCCTTGAAATGAGTGCAGCGATATTTTCATGAGAGCTTTCAGCCTGCTAAGCATAGTTAAAGCATCAAGCATGTAGACAGGGTTTTTTTCTGGGTGCCAAGCGCAGCTGATCATGGTGGGAGTGACCCAGTTGTTGTCAGAGCCTGAAAAGTTGCTGTGAGGCGGGAAAACAGTTCTCGCTGCAGGATATTGCACACTGGGCTCTGGCAGTGCTTTGGCTTGCTGGACTGTTGATCTTTCTCTGCCCTCACCAGCATTCCCTGATGGTGCTCATGGAGAGGATGTATTCTGTCAACTTGCACTTTGTAGACTGTCTAAAGCTCAACAGCCAGAAGGAGCCAGGTGTAGTGGACAGCCAGGTGGTGCCGCAGCAGTTCAGGAAAAGCAGTGTCCTTTACAGGTACTTCTGCCACATCTCAGTGGGGAGAGAAAACCCCACTGAAAGGCTGCGGAAATAGCTGGAAGCTGACTGGTCTGAGTCTCTTCTTGCAGGAGAAAGAGTAGGCAAACTTTTTATGCACATAAAGGTTCTGGGTACTTGGTTGTTTTTGTGCCACAGACTGCTAGGTCCAGGTTTGCAATCTTAATTCTCTCCCATTTCTTTTTCATTAATGCAACAAAAGTTACAGAAGCTAGAGGGGGCAGATGCCCGCTCGTTGGAAAAAATGTTAGAAAATGCCTGGAAAGTATATAATAATAGGGGAAAGGTGGAAGAGATAAAACAGAAAAATGAAAAGCTGAAATATAGTAAGATACTGGCAGCAGCCATAGCCGAGGAAACTAGTAGGGTTAGAGGGCTGAGCCATCGGGGTCCGAGGGGAAGAAGGTTTCCTGCTGGAGCACTAATGGCCAGGATACCATTAAAAAAGGATCAGTGTGCTTTCTGCAAGCAGAAAAATCACTGTAAAAGGAAATGTCCACAACTAAGTCAGCAGGGCCTTGAGGAAATGCCAAGGCAGGATGTTAACATGATGATGTTAGACTCAGACTGAGGAGGACCAGGGGAAGAATCAGAGCTTACCCCAACAGAACCCCTGATTATTATAAAGTTGGAGAATGAGAAAATACAATTTTAGTAGACACTGGAGCTACATATTCAGTATTGAATACATGCAAGGGTAATTTGAGCAATCAAAGCACGTCAATTATTGGTGCCACAGGGCAGAAAGCAAGCATCTGTTTTTACAGCCTTTGAAGTTTGGAATTGGGAAAAGGCTGTTAACCCATCAATTTCTTTATATACCAGATTGCCCTATGCCACTATTAGGATGAGACATATTAAGTAAATTGGACGCACAAATTACTTTTGAAAAAGGGAGAATCCAGATCCATATTCCTGAAAATAAAGCTTTGGATGCCCAAGTTTTATGTTACAGAAGGAAGTCGAGTTACAGAAGAAACCAGAAAAAGTTGAAAACACTGTAACACCTCTTGTATGGGCTTCAGGAACACCAGGGCAATCCCAAGCGGTGGAACCAGTAATCATCCTGTTGAAACCAAATGCCAGGCAAGTAAGACAAAAGCAGTACCCCATTAAACTAGAAGTCAGGAAAGGATTAGAGCCATTAATGGAACAATTCATAAATTTTGGGTTACTAAGAGAATGCCAATCAGAATATAACACTCCAATATTACTAGTCAGGAAGCCAAATTCAGAAGAATATAGACTGGTCCAAGATTTAAGAGCTATAAATCAAATTGTGCAAGATGTCCACCTGGTGGTAGCAAACCCGTATACCCTCTTCACCACACTGAAGGAAACAGATAAATAGTTTACTGTATTAGATTTAAAAGATGCATTATTTTGCCTTCCACTAGCAGCCGTGAGTCAAGAATTGCTTGCTTTCAAATAGGAAAGCCCTAAGACTGGTAGAAAAACCCAATTGTGCTGGACTGTGTTACCGCAAGGATTTAAAAATAGTCCTACAATCTTTGGAAATCAATTAGCCAAAGAGTTGGAAAGCTAGCAAAGGATATATGAAAATGTCACCTTGCTGCAATATGTACATGACATACTGATAGCAACCAGTAATAAAGAAGATTCCATACAAATGACAGTAGACCTCCTAAACTTTCTGGGTCTAGCAGGGTACAAAGTATCCCAGAAAAAGGCACAGATCACTCAAGAAGAAGTAATGTATTTGGGATTTACAGTTTCCCAGGGCCAGTGTAGTCTTAGAACTGAAAGGCAAGACTACTTGTCAAATCCCAGAACCCAAAACAAAACAAGAGCTTAGAGCATTCCTCGGAATGGCTGGATGGTGTCGCCTATGGATAATGAATTTTGGACTCATTGCCAAACCTTTATATGAAGCTGTATGAGGAAACAGAAATCTCCTTGTCTGGACTCAGGAGTGCAGAGAGGCATTTACTAAATTGAAACAGACCTCTAGCTCTAGGCCTCCTGAATTCAGAGAAACCATTTGAACTATTTGTGCACGAAAGATTACATATTGCCTTAGGAGTGTTGGCCCAGAGACTGGGATCATGGAAAAAACCCATGGGGTACTTTGCAAAGCAACTAGACAACGTCAGTAAAGGATGGCCAACCTGTCTCTGAGCAGTGGCAGCTACAGTACTACTGATCCAAGAGGCCCGGAAACTGACACTTGGGCAAAAATTAACTGTATTTGTACCCTATGCAGTTACAATGGTTCTGGAACAGAAAGGAGGACACTGGTTGTCACCAAGCCGAATGCTAAAGTATCAAACTGTCCTTTTGGAACAAGATGATGTGGAACTGAAAGTGACCACAACCCTGAATCCCGCAGCCTTCCTCACTACTGATCCTAGTGGAAAAGAAGAACTAACTCATGATTGTTTACAGATGATGGAACAGATATACTCTAGCCAAGTGGACTTGAAAGATATGCCGATAGAAAACATGGACTGGAACTTGTTTGTACATGGTAGTAGCTTTGTGCAAAATGGGACCCAAAGAGCAGAATATGTGGTGTTAACTATCAAAGGGATAATAGAAGACAAAGCCCTATCATCCGATATGTCGGCCCAAAAGGCAGAGCTCATAACTTTACTAAGAGCGTTGGAGTTGTGAAAAGATAAAGCTGTCAATATATGGACAGATTCAAAATTTGCTCTTGGAGTGGTCCATACTCATGGGGCCATTTGGAAAGAAAGAGAACTCTCAACCTCTCAAGGATCCCAAATCAAATACGGGCTAACAGTCCAACAATTATTACAGATGATCAATTTACCTAGACTGGTGGCAATTATGCATTGTAAAGCACATCAATTTGGAGATAGTCCGGTGCATATAGGAAACTGAATGGCAGATAAAGCAGCAAAAGAAGCAGCTGAAAGTTAAGTATTGCTAGTCCTGCTAGAAAAAGTCCAGAAGTTAGGACCCAAGAGCCCACAGTATACACCAGAAGATGATCAATTGGCTACTTCAGTAAAGGCAACCAAAATCCAAGAAGGATAGTGGGTGGCTTCTTCACATCTGATCATGACTTCTGACTTAGATAGCTCCCCCAAAAGAGGGCAAAGACCCACTTGGGGAGCATGCATAGTTAGTAAAAAGCTTCAGTAGTACTATCTGAGGTTGCGTACTAATTTGCATTAGAAGCAAGAAACTTGTAACTAATCCCATGCATGAATGACAATGAATATGCAATGTACTATGAATATGCAAATACTCTATTGTATATAATGTGTACCCTCGAGTAACTTGGTGTACATGTTAGGAGAAAAAATCCCCCATGCACCCAGTGCTGCAATAAACCAATGTTGGCTTTCTAAACTATCACTTGGTTTAGAGAGTTTTCTTAGTTATGATTTTCGGTAATCCTAGCTGTACCTCAAGGAGCACTACATATTGACAGCCAGTTACTGAATGTGATTGGGTGATGGGGCTGAGAATGTAATGCAGAAATGTTGAGGTACTTTTATCCCCCTTTATGCACCCAAACACCCTGGCTGCATAGTGTTCACTTTGGGTGGAAAATTATTTATTCACTTTTTTTCCTCTCTTTCAGCTGTTTGGAGATACTGCAAAGTACAGAGCTGACAGGCTGTATATGTGAGTAGGTGTGGATCACTGTTTCTGGGAGTGGGAGGCCAGAACTGCAGAGACTTTAAACATGTAGACTGTTATCTGGTTCCCTTCAGGGAAAACTTTATGGCTGTAGGAAAGGCCTATCCAAAGGACGACTGGATGCAAGTTTAGACAGTGTTTCCCACTGCTTATTTCTCTCCCCAACTTCACAGAAAGTCATGACTTTCCTTTAAATATTGGCATCAGGAACAGCTGGCAAAGTATGTAGACTCGAAAGAGCAGCAGTTGTCATACAGAAAGGTGAGCACTGGGGCAGGAGAGTCCTTCAACGCTGATCTCAGACCAAGGCAAGGAAAAACTTTTCTCCAGTCCCTGCTCCACCATGTCACCTTTGCAGATGACAGAAAAGCAGGCCAGGCACCATCTCCATATCAAGGCCCTGTGGACTCAGAGTGCATATTGCAGATGCCCACTTCCTCAGTGCTCATTCTCAATCAGGGAGATGCATCAGGCAGTGTGAGGGAAAGCATGGGCACAGGAGTTCTGAGATGAGCAGGGCAAGCGTATGATTTGGCTGTGTCCCAAGGTCTGGCTAACCACCCTCTGGAGTGAGGGCTTGTTTGTGAGCTGAGGAGAGGGAAAAGAAGATGAGTGAAGCAGATCTAATTCCTAGTTTCAGAGACGGGCAAAAAGAGGTGAGGTTTCATTTCAGTTTGGGATTTTTTCTTTCCTTTCCAGGTAGTGACTTCTCTGGCAGCCTGTTTCTCCAGAGCAGGCACTCTGGGCAATTTGGTACTTCACTCTGCACAGGCTCCATGAGGGTGGTGCAACCAGGAGGAGGTGGCTGTCACCCTGACTGGTCCCTCTCTGTTGTACTTCTGTACAGGCTGTTGCACTGCTGAAGCATCTGAGCAGCTTCCAGCTATGCACTGCACAGTATGACAAACATCAGACTGTCACATGCTGTGCCTTGTTCTCATCTATGGGGAAGATGTGTGGGTAGTGGGAAATGAGAGGGTGCAGCTTTCAGTTCATGTGCTTTAGTACCTGGTAAAATAGGTGGAATAATTGTCACATTAAGGGGTAAGAGTGATGAGTGGCCAGGGGCAGAGGAAGACAGCCCTCCCGTTGAGTCACAAGGTTTAGAAAGGATCCTCTTGCTTTCTAAACACCTCAGAGAGGAGTCTAGGTGTGGCTAGATCCAATCCTAGTCTTGGACTTGGTCAGTGGGTTTAAATCTAAAGGATTATATGTACAGCCACTCATCAGAGTTCACATTTGCCTGTCAGAGTCCAGTCTAAGGACTTTCACTGAAACAGTTTCACAAAGGTGATAAAAATAGATGATTTATTAAGGTGACAGATACAACAAAATCAGAATTAGCATTGATAAATACACTGAAAGGGTTAAGGCCCCGAAACCAAGGAAGTTGTTGTAAATACCTTAGATACTTAGTTGAACAAAAGAGGCTCCCGATGGTTGTAAAATAAGGGATGGGTGTAAAATAAGGGGGCACCCCGGATAATCTCACTGTAGACAACTCAATCTTGAGAACAGATTACACAGGACCATAAAGATAAGAAAGTTACAAGAGAATGACCATGGGATCAGTAGACCATAGCCTCAAAGGATATGGTCTACTGATCCCAGAACTGAGTTTGGGCAGCAGTAAAGGTCAATCAGTGGGCACAGTGAAGAAGACTACAAGCCTTCATCTGAAGACCCCGACAACCAACCACCCAAACACCACCAGGGAAGACGACTGCGCATGCGGACCATGCATTTGCATATGTTAATGAGTTCCAGGGAATCTCGTGTATATGTAAATGAGTTCTCGGAAATCTTATGAATATGTATAACTTCATGGTATATAGCCTCTGAAAGTTTGCCAGATTGTTGGAGCACTTATGGTGGAACTATCCCCAGTGCTGCCCCAAGCACTGCAATAAAGGATGCCTTGCTTAAAAGTTATTAAGTTTTATTATATTGGACTCCTTACCCAGCCACACCTAGCCTCCCAATTTGGTGAGGTTAGAAAGCAAGGGGGTTTGGATGCTGCCAATCTTTGTATCAATTCATAATACCAAATATGGTCCTTTCCAGTGTTCTTTCAGAGGTTAATCTTTCCAGGTTCTGATGTAAACTAGACCTCCTGGTTGGAAAGTATGTACTGGGGTGTCCAGAGGTACAGGTGCATTTTCATTCAGGTACCTATTAAGTGAAGATAGTATGCCCCAATGATAACATTGTAATAAGTAATTAAGGGTAATTTGCTGATCAAATGGGCTTTTAACAAAAGGAATGATCTTGCTGCAACAGATTTGAGAATGTTCTGTCTGGCGAGAAAAGACTTAACCATGAGGTTGCGAGATGTACTTTCTCAAGGCAAATGTTAAACCATAATCTCATGTTACTATGACAACCTTTGTCTTTGTTTAGACCTTAGTGTAAAAATAGATTAGTTTTGTAATATACAGCTTCTTGCTACGGGACTGAAAGCATAACTGTTTGCTTAAACTGGCCTTGAAGCTGAGGATAAAAGGGCTGTGTTACTTGTCGGAATTTGCGAGCCTGGATGGAGCTGCGACTCCCCGGCCGCCCAGCATGCTGGTTTTGCTTTCCTGCCTTAATAAATACTTAGTGAATTTATTTCGGACTCTAGTTATTTCAATTCAACTATAACAAATTTGGTGCCGTGACTCGGATACAGACAACCGATTCGGACTTCAACTCTGGGAGGGCACCCCATCTTCGGATGGTCCCGGAGGAGATTCCGACTTAGCTCACCTGGATTTCCGAACTGAGATAGGAAAGCAAAAAGAAAAGAGAAAGGAGATACTGCAGTTCCCTGTAACTTTTGTGCATGAAGAGCCGGACGAAGACTCGGGAGTGGGTGAGTATATTGCGGTTCCGTTCGGTCGGGGATTGGGTACCCGGAGTGCGAGTGACTGAGACGCCCACCGGACTTAGTAGTCCACCAGGTGAAGCGAGTGTGGACCTCCTTGTAGTGTGGTTCCCATTGTCCGCGAGGGCGTGGGCCACGAACGGAGGGAAGCGAGTGAATTTTGTGTGAAAGAAGGCACTCTCGGAAGATGGGCCAGAAGAAGAGTAAAGCTTCTGGTTTCATGCAGAAGAAGCGGGGTGGGGGTGGGCTCCCCGATATACCCCCAGAAAGCCCTCTAGGCCTAATGATTCAATATTGGGACGCCTCCCCTTCTCGAAAGGGGAAGTCCAGGGAAAAAATGATCCATTATTGTATGGAAGTATGGGGAGGAAAACAAATAAGAAAGGATTTATATTGGCCTATTTTTGGATCCCTTGAGGATTGGATATGTCAACAACTGAATATATATGTTAACAATAAACAGCCATTTAACAAGGAGGAGAGTGAATATGCCTTTTTATGGATCCTGGGTACAGCCCAGACCGCTAATTTGTTCCCATTAAAAGAAAAGAAAAAGGATAGGAAGAAAAGGCGGGAGGAAGACAAACTTCCAGTGTCTCCCCCGCCCTATATTCCCCCTCCTCTGTCACCACAGGGTCCTGATCCTCCTCCAACAGCACCCCCCCAACCTGAGGAAGAGTCCCCTCCTGATCGAATAATGACTAGAAGTCAAACTAGAGAAAGGAGGGAGGAAAATCTATTATATCCATTAAGGGAGACTGCTATGGGGGGACCACAACCCGGAGTCGGATTTGTATCTGTACCCCTCAACTCTGGGGATGTGAGGGAATTTAAGAAAGAAATGGGACACTTGTTAGAAGACCCATTAGGGGTAGAAGAATGCTTTGATCAATTCCTCGGCCCTAACATTTATACTTGGGATGAGATGAAGGCTATTTTAAAGATCTTGTTTACAAATGAAGAACGAGGGATGATCAGAACGGCAGGCATGAGACATTGGGATCAGAGACATCAACATGGCCCAGCCGGAGATTTAAAATGGCCCTTACAGAGGCCCAATTGGGACAATCAAGATCCCGTACATAGAAATAATATGGTCGATCTCCGGGATATGATAATTCAGGGAATTAGGGATTCTGTACCCAGAGGACAAAATATTAATAAAGCCTTCAATGAACAACAGAAAAAAAATGAAACCCCCACCGAATGGCTAGAAAGGCTGAGAAAGAGTTTACAGATATATTCTGGACTAGACCCTGATAGTCAAGTGGGTCAAGCCCTGCTGAAAACTCAGTTTGTGGCTAAATCTTGGATCGATATAAGGAAAAATTAGAGAAAATAGAAGATTGGCAGGAAAAAGTGTTTAGATGAATTATTGCGACAAGCCCAAAAAGTGTATGTGAGAAGGGAAGAAGAGAGTCAGAAGAGACAGGCTAGAACCTTGGTGGCAGCTGTAAGAGAAGGACAAAGTCAGGACAGGAGAGGAGAAAGGCCCCGGAAGGGCCCAGAAAATCCTAAAAGAAAGGGATTTGGCTCACAAGATGTAGAGTGTTTCTATTGCCACAAGAGGGGGGCATTTGCAAAGGAATTGTCGAAAAAGGATAATGGATGAAAAAAAAAGTTTTTAAAGAAGATTAGGGGGGTCAGGGGCTCTATTTGCTGGGGACCCCTAAGGTTACCGAGCCCTTGATAAAATTAAAATTGAGTCCTCAGCATGAAGTGTTCGAGTTCCTTGTGGACTCGGGTGCCGAAAAATCAACTGTCCAAAAGTTACCATCTGGGTGTATGGAATCAAAGAATAAATTCCAAGTAATCGGTGCAAAAGGGGAACCTTTTAAAGTACCCTTGATAAGGAATGTAACAATAGAAGAGCTCCGAATAAATATGGAGTAGGAACATTTTTATTGGTCCCAGAATCTGAATATAATCTTTTGGGGCGAGACCTGATGGTGGAATTAGGAATCAATTTAGAAGTAGATCAAGAAAAATTAAAAATAAGATTATGCTTACTAACCACGGAAGATGAAGCTAAGATTAATCCAGAGACCTGGTATAGCCCGGGGTTGGTGGGAAAATTAAATATCAAACCAATCACGGTCTCCCTAAAAGACCCAGACCAGCCAATTAAGATAAAACAGTATCCCATCTCTAGAGAAGGGAGAGAAGGATTACAGCCAGAAATTGAGAGACTTTTAACTGGTATCTCTCCCTTTGAAATGTTATATGGGATGCCTTATGATTTTGGATTATTAGTGGAACACCTGAAGGTCGAGGATAAAATTTTAACAGAATATATTTTAGAACTCACAAAAAGGAGACAGGAATTAAGAAAGAAGGGTTTGGTAGTACAAAGACCTCCCTTGGATATCTCCATACACCGAATCCAACCGGGAGACCAGGTGTTGATAAAACTTGGAAAGAAACTTCTCTAACACCCCATCGGGAAGGACCTTTTGTTGTTTTACTCACTACAGATACAGCTGTACGAACAGCGGAAAAAGGGTGGACTCATGCCAGCAGAATTAAGGGACCTATCTTCCCAGAGACGTGGACTGTAACGTCGGAACCAGGAGACCTCCAAATGAAGATAAGGAAAAACGAGGCCGGTAAATGAACCACTCCAGAAGGGAAGTAAGAAATAGTTTATATCAATGGTTTGAAATACCACCTGGAATTACCCTACGAAAGGTATATTTTGCACCCTGGAGTGAAGAACAAATACCTGACCAAATGGGGGGAGCTGGACTATACAAACTGACAGGAACTCCTCAGGTTTTTCCCTTTTGCTGTGAGACAGAGACAGATATACCCAAATCACCCGGTATAGGAGACTTCCATGGAATACCCTGTTTAAAACACCCTACTTCTGGACACTTATGCTGGGTTGTTTGCCAATGTTTAAATTGTGATAAGAAGTGGTCTTGTGTTTCAATTAAGAGACAACCTTATTGTATGAAATGTCGCAATAATCTGACACCTACCAGGGAACAACGGGCTCAAACAGAAATTTGTAAATTATTTTGTGGATGGGAACTGTCAATACCTGAACTTTGGGAAGTATATGAAACAGACTGGTATAGAGTTTTAGGACAGTGTACTATAAGATCCTGGAAACGGGCACAACAACCAAACAGGTGGAAATATATTTGAGAGATAACTAACTTGCAAAGACCTTGAAAATTATTGCAGGATAACAGCAAATTCCCCTGAAGACTACCTGCTGCTGCCGAGAAGATACTGATATCCCGTTGCTCTCTGCAAAAGAGTAGACGAGGAAAGGCAGAGAGGTACTAACAGTGGGGAAAATGAAGGCTGTTATCCTGATAATAATATTAATTACCACGACTTTAGAAAATGAACATCAACCCTTCAATTGGACCTTAGGTCGATGGGAAGGTCCTGTTATATTGAAAACTAATGTTACGGCCGGTGCTCCAAGTTTCTTAAATCGAGTCATCACAAAGCAAGAAAAGAAAAAGAAAAAGCCAAAGGTAGAAAACTCCCCAGCCTCAGTCACCCCAGGGACATACCTAACCTCTACAAATAAAGTGGAGGAAACTCCCAGAAATAATGAACCCTTATGGGCTGTGATGCAGGCAGCCTATCAAGCTTTAAATGCAACAAATCCAAATTTTACCATTTCCTGTTGGTTATGTTATGACATAAAGCCCCCTTTTTATAAGGGGATAGCTGTACCATCTCCTTTTAATACCTCTACCGAGGATAGTCCCTCCAGATGCAATCGGAAAGAACAGAAAACAGGGATTACCCTCCAACAAGTCAGAGGGAGCGGTTGGTGTATAGGAAAGGTAACAAATAGAAGAAAATCTCTATGTACCAACCAGACTCAAAACTTTGCATCTGATGTTAAATGGGTTCTGCCTAGTCCCGGGGCATGGTGGATTTGTTCTATAACTGGATTAACACCGTGCTTGTCCACTGCTGTTCTCAAGAAAAATGTCCCAGAATTTTGTGTACAGGTTACTGTGGTACCTAGAATCCTCTTACATGGGGAAGAAACTATGTATTTACATTGGGACAATTTAAGACATAAAATCAACAAAAGAGAGCCAGTCTCTGCAATCACTATAGCTGCTCTACTTAGTTTAGGGGCCACTGGAACTGCCACTGGCATAACCTCCTTGGTGCAACAACAGCAGAGTTTGACATCTCTAAGAGCTGCAATAGACGAAAATTTAGCCCGAGTAGAAAAATCTATTTCTTATTTGGAAAAATCAGTAACTTCGTTAACGGAAGTAGTTCTACAGAATCAAAGAGGATTGGATCTTTTGTTCTTGCAACAAGGAGGATTATGTGCTGCCCTTGGTGAGGAATGTTGCTTCTATGCTGACCATACTGAGGTAGTAAGAGATTCGTTAGCAAAGCTGAGAGAGGGATTAGAGAAAAGAAAAAGAGAACGGGAGGCTCAATCCTCCTGGTATGAATCTTGGTTTAATCAGTCACCCTGGCTGACTACTTTAATTTCTACTTTGGTGGGACCCCTTATAATATTGTTATTGACTCTGACTTTTGGACCCTGTATCATCAATAAATTTGTAACTTTTGTTAAAAGCAGGTTGGAAAAAGTGCAGCTAATGGTAATGAAACAATCAGAAATGGAGATGAAAATTATACCAAATGAAAGTCCTGAATTAGATGCGGCTTGTGAGGTATTGTCTAGATTTAATCAGCAATTCACTTATGAATAAAAGAAGGGGGGAATTGTAATAAGTAACTAAGAGTAATTTGCTGATCAAATGGGCTTTTAACAAAAGGAATGATCTTGCTGCAACAGATTTGAGAATGTTCTGTCTGGCGAGAAAAGACTTAACCATGAGGTTGCGAGATGTACTTTCTCAAGGCAAATGTTAAACCATAATCTCATGTTACTATGACAACCTTTGTCTTTGTTTAGACCTTAGTGTAAAAATAGATTAGTTTTGTAATATACAGCTTCTTGCTACAGGACTGAGAGCATAACTGTTTGCTTAAACTGGCCTTGAAGCTGAGGATAAAAGGGCTGTGTTACTTGTCGGAATTTGCGAGCCTGGATGGAGCTGCGACTCTCTGGCCGCCCAGCATGCTGGTTTTGCTTTCCTGCCTTAATAAATACTTAGTGAATTTATTTCGGACTCTAGTTATTTCAATTAAACTATAACAACATGGATTCAGTAAGTATCTGATTTTGGTTTATATGCATATGTTCCCCTTTCCCTGTTAAGCTGCTTACTGGGTATGGTTTGCCATATAAAATTTCAAAAGGACTAATTCCTTCTTGAACCTTGGGAGTAATTTGCATTCATAATAAAGCTATGGATAAGACATCTATGCATTTCCTTTGAGTTTCCTGGCATAATTTTGAGATTTTTCTTTTCAGAGTCTGATTCATTCTTTCTACTTTCCCACTGGATTGCTGTCTCCAAGGTGTATTTAAGTCCCAATCAAACTGTGAAAACTTGGCAATTTCCTGCACTACCTTAGCAATAAAATGAGGCCCATTATCTGATGCCATCCCCTCGGGTATTCCAAACCTAGGCATCATTTTTTTCAATAATGCTCTGATTACTCCTCTTGCCTTGTTGGTTCAACACAGGAAAGCTTCTACCCATCCAGCAAGTGTCTCTACAAGTACCAGCAGATATTTATACCGATTGCATCTTGGTAACTCAGAGAAATATATTTGCCAGTATTCCCCTGGAGTATGTCCCCTCTTAACTTGCCCTGGAGGGGGGGCTTTCCTGTATTTTTGGATTATCTCTGAAACAAATCAGGCATTGTTTCACGATATTAGGAAGCTGTAATGTCTTATGCTTGCCACTATTGCTTGGCTCCCATATGGGTTTCCTGGTGAGTCTTCTTTATTAATTCCCTCAATAATGGAGCAGTAACTATAATCTATCCAGTGTCCATTGTCTAATATCCATTTTCAGTTTTGGTACAATTCAGAAGTTTTGCCAATTGATCATCCCTTTCAGGGTAATTTGGAGGCTCTCTTCATACTAACTTCTCAATAGGAATCAAAGCACCCAGTATAGAATTTGATAGAGCTATTAGTCTTGCAGCTTCATCTGCTCTTTGATTAACCTTAATTACATCTGGTTTTCCCTTTTGGTGAGCCTTGCAGTGAATCACAGATACTTATTTTGGTTTTTGAACTGCTTGTAAGAGTCTTAAAATTTCTTTCCCATGTTTGATTGCAGTTCCTTGTCAGGATAAAAGCCCTCATTCTTTCCAAATGGCCCCATGAGCGTGTACTACCCCAAATGCATATTTTTAACCCATATAAATATTTACTTGTTTATCTTCAGACAGTTCTAGGGCTTGAGTCAATGCAATAATTTTGGCTTTCTGAATATTGACAGGTAATGGCTTAATTTCTATTTCATCTTTCAAAGTTACCACAGCATATCCCACTTTTTGCTGCCCATTGTCCATAAAGCTGCTTGCATCAGTGAATAACTTCCAGTCCAGATTATCTAAGGGTATAGCTTTCAGATCTGATCGGCTGGAGTACACCTGTTCTATGACATGTAGACAGTCATATTCCAATTCATTATTTTAATTAACAGGGAGTAGGGTTGTAGGATTCAGGACAGAAGTCACCTTTAAAGTGACATCATCTTGTTTGATCAGGGATGCTTGATATTGAATCAATCTGTTTGGGAACACCCAGCGATGGCCCTTCTGCTCCAATACTTCCAAAACAGCATGAGGCACAAAAACAATAATGAGTTGTCCCAAAGACAATTTTTGAGCTTCTGTAATTAATAAGACTGTTGTCGCCACTGCTCTGAGGCATGCTGGCCATCCCTCACTCACTTAATCTTCTATTAATCATGTATCTGCAAGTCAGTCAACTACACTGGCATCTGATGTTGCTTGGTGTTCAGAAAAGCAGTCAGAATATTTTCATTGGGGGGGGAGTAGTTTCTCACATGCTTATAAGATGCCTTTTTTTATTCTGGCAACTGCCAGTCTGCTTTATGAAAAGCTATAAATAAAAAGTTGCAAGTCTACTAAGATATGTGTACAGTTGCTCCTTTTAGTAATATAAAGTATGTACACTGTATAAGCTTTTGCAAGAGCCTGAAAATTACTCTGGTAACTAGTAGAATGAATGTACTGATTTGGATATACAGAAGAAATGTAAAAGCAGATAAATTCCCAGGGAGGAAGCAGTCTCCTCCTTCTGGTATTTGAGTTTTGTATCTCTCAGCCCAGTGGCAGGAAATGCCACAGAAGACAAATGGACTCATCACAGCCCTGTTTTACATTGATATGCCAGAAGGCAATGCTGCCATTCAGCGAGACGGCAACATGCTAGAGAGGTGGGCAGAGAGGAATCCAATCAAGTTCAACAAAGACAAGTGTAAGGTCCTGCACCTAAGGAGGAACAACCCCATGCACCAGTACAAGCTAGGGCTTGACCTGCTGGAAGACAGCTCTGTGGAGAAGGATCTGGGAGTTGTGGTGGACAGCAAATTGACCATGAACCAGCAGTGTGTCCTTGTGGTCAAGAAGGCAAATGGGATCCTGGGGTGCATTAGGAGTAGTGTGGCCAGCAGGTCAAGGAAGGTTATCCTCCCCCTCTACTCTGCCCTGGTGAGGCCGCATCTGGAGTATTATGTCCAGTTCTGGGCTCCCCAGCTCAAGAGAGACAAGGAACTACTGGAAAGGGTCCAGTGGAGGGCTACAAAGATGATTATGGGACTGGAGCATCTCCCTTATGAGGAAAGGCTGAGAGAGCTGGGCCTATTTAGCCTGGAGAAGAATGAGAGGGGATCTTATCAACATCTACAAATATCTTAAGGGCAAGTGTCAAGAGAATGGGGCCAGACTCTTTTCAGTAGTGCCCAGTGACAGGACAAGGAGCAATAGGCACAAACTGCAACACAGGAAGTTCCATCCGAATATGAGGAAAAACTTCTTTAGTTTGAGGGTGACAGAGCACTGGGACAGGCTGCCCAGAGAGGTTGTGGTGTCTCCTTCTCTGGAGGCATTCAAAACCCGCCTGGATGCAACTCTCTGCAACCTGCTCTAGGTGACTCTGCTTTAGCAGGGGGTTGGACTAGATGATCTCCAGAGGTCTCTTCCAACCATGACCATTCTGTGATTCTGTGTTAATCCCAAATCTGTGCCCTAGCTCTGATGTGACTAAGAGACACTTTACCTATAAAGGAGGAGGTAGGAAAAGAATTGATTTTTTAAAATGAGGAAAAGGTGCTTAGAAGGATAGGGCAGCCTTTCTCAAGGTCCAAGGATGCTCCTGATATTTTTGCTGCATGTCCAGGTAACTCAGCTTTTAGATCTGTCACACTGCTGTATGAGTCCAAGATACTTGGCTAAACCACATTAAAGGCAAAACCAAGTATGTATTTACTGTATCCAAAGAGGCAAAGTTTTAGCTCTAAATGCTTTCAGAAGATGTAATGCTTCTGTGTCACCAGCTCCAGTGCTGGTCACACTCACAGGCCCATTTGTTTGAATGGTCTCAGCTTGCCTATCCCCGACTGTCCTGCTCTCATAGGTATTCACCACTCTCTGCCAATATCTTTCTCCATGAATTTTGTCCACAGTCTCTTCATATTATTCTCATTTACTGAATAAATTGTTGGATAACATCTGGCTTGGAGCTGGCCCCTAGGAGTCGGGGGGGGGACAACGACAACTGTTCATTTTCCAGCATTTTCATAGCAGCTATTTTTGAAGCTGATGTATTTACCAGGGTGTCTTACAACCTGAAGCTGAAAGTTGAAGCCTGTTGCATTGCATTGGCACGGCTCTGGGCATTGACCTACCCATAGCCCCATTCAAGATGAGTTCAGTGTAGGAGCCCACACTTTGGCACTGAGTGCACAAAACAAGAGCCAAACTCACACTGCAACCTGCAGATGAGGAGACAGGATGCTCTACTTGCAGGTGGGCTGGGGCTGGCCATGTCTGAGCAGTGTAGCCTGTCCCTGTGCTGCAGCCCAGTCCTGGGCTGATGAAGCAGGAGCAATGGTTGGGGCTCCCTAGAAGACCATGAGCAGCCTGCTTTGGGAACTGCAGGGACTCTGTACACAGTACTCCTGCTCTTCAGATCCCATCTAGTTTTATTCCTCCTTCACTAGTGCTATCCTCAAACTGAGCCCTGCTCTGCAGTATGATCCCCTGGTATCTAGGGAAGAGTACTGGTTTGCTGTCTGTGACCGGGGAAGTTCCTTCACGCTTGCTGCTTCACAGTGGCACGCTTTCTCAGTCCTACCATGTAGCGGGTTTGCGTGGCAAGGTTTTGGTAGCGGGGGGGCTACAGGGCTGGCTTCTGTGAGTAGCTGCTAGAAGCTTCCCCTATGTCTGATGGAACCAATGCCAATCAGTGCCAAGATGGACCTGCCGCTGGCCAAGGCTGAGCCAATCAGCAACACAGTGGTAGCACCTCTGTGATAACATATTTAAGAAGGGGGGAAGGGGGGGGGGGAAGGGGGAACAGGAACATCTCTGCAACAAATTGCAGCAGAAGAGACAAGTGAGAATATGTGAGAGCAACAACTCTGCAAACAAGGTCAGTGAAGGAGGGGGAGGAGGTGCTCCAGGCTGTCCCCCTGAAGCCCATGGAGGTTCACAGTGAAGCAGATAACCACCTGCAGCTCACGGAGGACCACACGCTGGAGCAGGTGGATGCCTGAGGGAGGCTGTGACCCCATGGGAAGCCTGTGCTGGACCAGGCTCCTGGCAGGACCTGTGGACCCATGGAGAGAGGAGCCCACACTGAAACAGGTTTGCTGGCAGGGCTTGTGACCCTGTGGGGGACCCACACTGGAGCAGTCCATTGCTGAAGGACTGCACCCCATGGAAGGGACCCATGCTGGAGCAGGGGAAGAGTGTGAGGAGGAAGGAGCAGCAGAGACATGTGATGAACTGACCACAACCCCCATTCCCCATCCTCCTGTGCCACTCAGGGGAAGGAGATATTCAGGAGTGAAGTTGAGCCTGGGAAGAAGGGAGGGGTGGGGGGAAGGTGTTCTTAAGTTTTGGTTTTAGTTCTCATTATCCTACTCTGATTTGAATGGTAATAAATTTAACTGCCTTTATCTTCATCCACAAGGGTTTTTTCCCATCCTATCCCCCCCCCCCCCCCCGCCCTTCTGCTAAGGGGAGTGATAAAACAGTTCAGCAGGCACTTGGCATCCAGCCAAGGTCAACCCACCACACACCAGTACATTCCCTTCCTAGGAGGAGCGCTCAGCATGGGTGCATATGGGTGCATGTCTCTCCCAGCCCTTGCTCTGACAGGCTAGAGCCCTGTGGGGGTGAGTACCTCCTGGAGATGCCCATCCTGCATCAGGGTTGCACATTTCCCTTCCAGATCCACGTGGTCCACTACAACACCAAGTATGACAGCTTTAAGGAGGCAATGGTCCACCTGGATGGCCTGGCTGTACTGGGAGCCTTCCTGGAGGTGAGTCCCATAGCTCAGCCCTGGGTGAGAAGGGGTAGGAGCAGTGCTGGGGGGGGGAGTGGGACTGGGGAAGGCAGAGTCAGGCACAGTTTTGGGGACAGGCAAAGGTGCAAATGTACCTGGGGAGGTACCAGAGGGCAGCGCAGCCCTGATGGGAGGAAGGGGTCACTTGGACCGGGTGCTCCCCACAGGGAACAATTTCTCCCTGCTGGCACTGCCATCATCACCTGGTCTCCATTTGGCCCCTGTGCTTGTCATTTCTGTGAGGTCTCTATGTTGCAGGTTGGGCCCAGAGAAAACCCATGCTATCAGGAAATACTTGAGCATCTGCACAAAATCCAAAGAGAAGTAAGGCCCTGTCCCACCTAGTACTTGTCTCAGGAGCTGCAGCCCAACAGAGAAACCTGCTTCATGGCAGAGAAGCTGCAGCAGACATTTGCCATGTCTATGTGAGAAGGGGAGCATTGCACAGATTGTACAGAAACAGTTTTTCAAGGTGCCCTCTGCTTGCATGTGCTTTCCCTTGCCTCCAGGGAAAACCAACTGCCCGTTCTCCAGCACACTGGGTGCAGCAGGGTGGACCCTGGCACATGTGGTGGCAGGCTGGGCTGGGGGGATGCTCCAGGTCAGGTCTGTTCCCATGATTTCCATGCTGGTCCTGCCTGCTGTCCTCCAAGGGGTTGCCCCACTCTTGCTCCTTATGATGTTTCTTCTTCCAAGCAAGGAAGACTTGGTGCCTGGATTCAACATCACAAGCCTGTTGCCTGCCAACCTGAAACTTTACTTCCACTACAGTGGCTCTCTGACCACCCCTTCCTGCTACCAGATGGTGAAGTGGACGGTCTTCAACCAGAGCATGCTGCTCTCTCGTGACCAGGTCCATGAAGGCAATGAGCTCCACACTCAGTCTTGCCTAGCCTCTCCCTGCAAGCATTCACCATCTGTTGGTCCCCTTGGGGCTCACCTAGCTCCTGAAGGCAGGACGCACCCTGCTCTGCTCAAGCTGCTCTCCTTCCAGATGTCAGTGCTGGTGACAAGCCTGAGGAATGATGATAGCAAACCTCTGCAGAACAATTTCCAGCTGGTGCAGGACCTGCAGGTGCTTGCAAGTTTCCAGACCATCCTCCTTTTGCTGAAGCAGCTGCCTTCTGGTAAGGAGCTTGTGAATGTGCTCAGGCTGCACCCAGCCATGGGGATGCAGGGATGGGGTGAGGAGCAGGAGTTGAAGCTTTGTGTCTCTTTTGGAAATGCAGCATTTGCATGGGTTAGCCTTGCCTGGCAGGTGACTTGTGGCAGCACTGGTCTTGGGGTCCCACTCTCCCCCATTTCTGCACTTGTCTCACCCTGCATGGGGAAGATCAGTTTCTAGGAACTTTGTCCTTGGTCTTGCAAAAGCAACAGTAGCATGGCTGGGGAATGTATGGTCAAGGGCAAATAGCTAACTCCTAGCATCCCAGACAGATTCTTTATCCCCAAATGCAATAGCTAAATTTGCTAAGAGCTGCAGAGATACAGGCTTGCAGTGAGCACCTCACTGCCAAGTGCCAAGACCTGCAGAAAGGGCTGCACTCTACCAGTGGGGTGACACAGCCATCCTAGCCAGGTGCACAGTCCCCTGCCTGACACATCCCCATCTGTCCTTTGTCTGTTTGTCCTTGAAGGCCTTTCTTACATTGGTGGTTTCCAGTTATGAGTAGAAATTCCTGTTAACCCTCAGGTGTGACTATTGTTCTGCATTACTGGATTCTTGCCCATTGCTGCTCTCTGAGATCACTAGGGTATTTTTGTCCAACATCCTGTTCCTTTTCTGTTTTGATGGTATTTCCTACACTTTGTGTCAAGATAACTAATAGAAACAGCACACAGGCTTGGTCGCAGGCCTTTGGTCAATGCCTCAGTAACCACAAACCATGGTGCAGGGCACTTCCCATCTGCAGCCAGCTTGCTAACAGACATAGGTTTTTAATCACTGTGGTCTTCAGCCTGGCTAGCAGTTTCCCATGTGGTACCACATTAAATGCTGTGGATAACTGACTAGCTGAAAAGGGTCACATAGACATAGTCCAGCTGGCTGGACAAAAATGCACATCGCTCTCAGCTTATCTGAAGTAAAGCAAAAATAACTGTCTTTGGCTGTTCTTGTTACACAATAACAGGAAGATTTTGGTGGGAAAAGAATGTTGCAGGTGGGAACAGATAACTACAGAAGAGAAACTAGGGGCGGGCTTGGTATTTAGGCAACTAACCAATAATGAGCTTAACTTTTGTAATATGTATGAGCTAATTATAACAAGGCATAAAAGGTGACTGTAAGGGACAATAAACGAAGTCTGCTGATCACTCATATTGAGCGACTGTGTCTTCCCTCCGTCGCGACAAATGGCGCCCGAACAGGGACCCTAGAGAGGGCTGAACCTGCGAGCCACGGTTCGACGGAGATTCGGGTACCGGTGCTGAAAGCAGCGCAGGAGGCGGAAGGGCACAGTCCCCGCGCCCGGGAGCACCTACAGAGGGTCCCGCCGGCCACGCGTCGCCGGAGTCTCGCAAAGGCTGCAACAGCGCTGACGAAGGTATGGAGAGACAAGCGACGTACGATTCGCTCATATGCTTTTTAGAAAAGCGGAGCGTTCGGGACATAGATTGTAACAAGGCATTACCCGGGTTATTAGCGTATGGGATAGCATCCGGGACCCCCGCGGCAGCGGCGAGCGGCGGCGCGCGGCCCGGCAGGCCCCTTCCCGGCCGCGGTTTCTCTCCGAGGCGGCACCCCCCCACACCCCCCCTCCGATCGGCGCCATGGCGATGCAAGCGGCCAAGCGAGCTGACATCCGGCTGCCCCCAGAGGTCAATCGGATCCTTTATATTCGGAACCTGCCGTATAAAATCACAGCGGAGGAAATGTGTGATATCTTTGGGAAATACGCACCTATTCGACAAATCAGAGTTGGAAACACTCCTGAAACAAGAGGAACAGCTTAAGCTCCTCAAGGAAAAATACGGAATTGAGTACAAACCCACCAAAAAAAGTGCTTCAGATGTCCCCTACAAGAAATGGGTTTCTGCCTTGAACTAGCAAACATCTCTGTGCTTAAAGAGAAGCCTTTTTGCCTTGATGGAGATAATTTATTCTGTATTCTGTATTTATGCTGTATTCTGAATGTGGAAATTGGTTGGGACTAGGAGGCTGGCTTAAAGGCATTTTGCAAACGGGATTATTATTTTTGATCGTTATTGTAATAATAGTTTCTTGATCAAAACCAGCCAACACTATTTGTAAGCATTAGGCATATGTGGAAGAGAATGCCTTTATTTGAATCAGCAGTTAAGGTGTAGTTTAGTCTGATGCTGTGGTTTTATCTGCTTCTGGTGAATTTTTGAAGTGATGAAATCAGAGATACAAGGTATACTAAGAGTTATGAGGTAATAAGGTAATAATCTAAGTAAGGGTGCTGTCTTTTATATCTACAAGTGCAACATGCTTTTATGTAGCAGAGAGAAACTTTGACAATAATGTTGCTTGAGCGAGATGTGCATGTGACAACTTGGGAAAAGGGATATCACAACTGGAGTGCAACAGTGTTTCTATGTCTGGCAGAGTGAAATCTTTCAAGACCTGAGTTTAGACAGTCTAAAATAAATTGTTAGTATTCAGAAAACCCATCTTAAGCCTCTTTTGCTTACATAGTGTTATGGAAGTCAACTGCTATTGTAGAGAATTAATGATTTTTTAATACATATTAACAAATACTACTATTTTACCTTGAGGCAGTTGAGCGAGAAATACTCACGTGTAGCATTTGAGGGAATGTCAGCATAAATCGCACTTACAGTAAGACTGCATTTTTAATTACTGTACTCGTTAAGATTCGATGATGCCATAAGGCTAAGGCCTTATATCACAGATTGGTTCTGAACTAAAAGGTGTGTGCACATGTAGATATGCACATTTGTGTTATTTTCCTTAATTGGCTACAAAATAATATAATTAGGTTGGGGACTAGATCTTGGGAATTTACCTATTATACTTCTGTTTGTTAAGGAACGTGCATAACACAGCACCCATGTAGGCTTGGCTTGTGGCATAGTTGTCAAATTTAGCATAGACATTCAGACAGATAAGCAACGTACTCTTCTTGTGTGTATCACCTACAAGCCATTATGGCTTAGTGTGTAAATCTGTATGTAACTATTGAAAAATCCACTTATGAATGTATATAGCTTAGAACTAATTTTTTCCCTTTGTTAATTCTTTGATATCAATGAGGAATTCTTCAGAAAATGTAGGGACTGGTTGGTTGCATAAGGGCAGTTGTTATTTGGAAATATTTGCAAATATTCCTAGTCAAACATCAGTTTGGTTTCTTTTTGGGTTTTGAGCTTGCATTAGTCCATGTTCAGAACTTTAAAATTACCTTTGAATTTTTTAAACTTTTTATATCACTGGAACAGAAAGAGCATCTAAATTAAAGCTTCAAGCTAACTTTATTTTTCAAGTATTTCAGGAATTGTACTTCTGAACTGAGATTTTATAAGTTGGCTGTGTATTTTCCTGTGTTAAAATGCTGTTATTGAAAATGGTCAACCAAGCCTATGTCGCCCAAAATAAAAACGGGGGAATTGTGGATAACTGACTAGCTGAAAAGGGTCACATAGACATAGTCCAGCTGGCTGGACAAAAATGCACATCGCTCTCAGCTTATCTGAAGTAAAGCAAAATACACTGTCTTTGGCTGTTCTTGTTACACAATAACAGGAAGATTTTGGTGGGAAAAGAATGTTGCAGGTGGGAACCGATAACTACAGAAGAGAAACTAGGGGCGGGCTTGGTATTTAGGCAACTAACCAATAATGAGCTTAACTTTTGTAATATGTATGAGCTAATTATAACAAGGCATAAAAGGTGACTGTAAGAGACAATAAACGAAGTCTGCTGATCACTCATATTGAGCGACTGCGTCTTCCCTCCGTCGCAACAAAATGCTACACTGAATTAGGGAGAAATTAAATCTACCACATTTTCTTTTGTCTAGAATATGACTTTACAAAGGATATCAGGTTAGGCTGGCATGCTCTATCTTTGGTAAACCTTTTAGATACTTTATCATATTTCTCACCTCCAAGCATTTCTCTCACTACTTCCTTGCAAAAGCTGTTCCAAAGCCTCCAGCCACTGAAGTTGGGGCAATGGGAGCTGGCAATGGCCAGCTGCCTCCTCCTGGGAAGCTGCACACCATCTTGCCGCAAGGAGCTGTCCCTGTGGTTGCTGCCTGATGGGCTCACCCCATGCCCTTCTCCAGGGTCTCCTGCAGGGCTTGGTGTGGTCATGGGGTGCTACGGTGCTCTGCTCCCTGCCCATCTGCTGCCCAGGCAGTGGCAGCCACAGTGGGGGAGTTTCTGGCTGGACTCAATGAGGCTTTCATGTGAGCTGTGGTTCAAGGAACATTTTTTTCCTTCCTTTCCCTTAATGCTTTTCGCAGGGTATTGGGGCCAGGCTTGTGAGCTGCTGGGGATGCAGAAGGCAGTTTTCCCCTGTCTGCTCACAGGCAATGGGGAATCTTGCAGGCAGCCCTGCTTTGGCAGCATGGCCTGAAGCCCTGCAGGCTTGACATTTCCCTCCCCAAACACCCCCGGGCAACCTCTTGACTGTGCTGTCTCTCTTCCAGGTAGCAACAGCTCAGCAGCAGCAGGTAGGTGAGGTGCTGGCCTGAAGGAAGAGAAGGTGGCCAGGGGGCATACCCACCAGGAAGGCTGAGGCAATTGCCTTCATGTTCTTTCTGCCTTTGGGCCATCAGCCTTCTCCAGCCTTGCCCCATCTCCCTTGTCCAGCAGCCACAGGGGACTGTCCCCAGTGTAACAGGCCTGTGCTCAGCTCACTTGCAGGGGATGCACTGGCCATGCTCTTTGGGGTGCTCTTTGCCATCACAGCACTGGCCTTCCTGCTGTACAGCTACAAGAGAGCAACAGGGAGATGCAGGGGGAGGGGCCCCAGGGAGTGGCAGGAGTCAGTCTGGGACATGGGAAGGGGGGTTAAAGGTGGTCTCTCAGGCAGCAACATTAGTAGACTTGCAACATAAGCAACAGTTAGCAGGGACCCCCTGCTTGCTCTAACATCCCCCTCCCTTCCTCCCCCACCAGGCTCAACTTGCTGACCAAATCCAAGGTCATCTACACAGCAGCCACCACTACCGTGTGAGCTCCATGCCTCTGCAGAGGTCCTGGTTCTGCTGGCTCAGCCTGTTTCACCCCATCTCCCCTCACTCCTGCCCTGGGCCAAGTGAGGGCCAGTGCTCCAGCATCCCTTGGCCACAGGCTGCTCACATGGACTGTTTGCCTGGGCAGTGTCTGGCCTCAGCAAATATTTGTTATTAAAAAAAAAAAGGGGGGTTAAAAAGGTT
Source organism: Falco rusticolus (assembly GCF_015220075.1). Classification (NCBI taxonomy): domain Eukaryota; kingdom Metazoa; phylum Chordata; class Aves; order Falconiformes; family Falconidae; genus Falco; species Falco rusticolus. The sequence goes on along the minus strand of NC_051209.1, from coordinate 20,734,958 downwards.
AAAATGTATTTAAAAAAAAAGCCTCCCATGGTGCCAGCTGTCTCTGCTGTCCCAGTGTCGCATGCCGGTCTGAGACCGGAGCATGGTTCTGTTTGTATTCTCTGGAACAGAATTAAGACTCAAAACAGAGTCAAGAGCCAAGGAACTTTATTTACCCAACAATAAATCTGCAAATGCAAAGGGAGAGAGAGCAAGAGATAAAGAGAGAAAGGAAGGAAAGAAAGAAGGAAAGAGTTCACAGCAATAGCTACCACCCCAGAGTTGCAGCATCCCGACAGTCTGATCCGTTTCCAAGTCTGGTGGGGGAACATTCCGTCCCATGTTAGTTGGTTCCGTTTTTTATAGAGTTGTTACAAGCTGTTCTACTTCACCACACCTTCCACCTGGCAATGATGTACGTGCCCAACATTCCTCAGGGGCCTCCAGGCACCTTGATCCCCCTGACCCCAGGTCTGGGCACATGCACAGGGGTTTGGTTAAGTTTTGCAGGATCAGCCTCCCCCATTGCTCCATAGCATCAGTTGGTCTCCTAAATCTCTGCAGTGGCAGTGGTGTTATCTTCCTGCCTTAACAATGTATAGATAGATCATTCACTGTGGTGATGGCATGAGTTTCCTGCCATAGCAATGTTGAGAAAACACATCTGCTGTGGTGATGGTGGGTCTCACCGGCACAGTCTCTTACACCCAGTCTGAAGCTGTAGGGCAGGAACAGGCACTAGTGGAGCTGGATCCACAGCAGAGGAGTGCAGAGGGACCCCTTCCTGATCAGCAGAGACAGCATTAGCCTCTGTGCCCCAGGCAGAGCTCTAGAGCAAGCAGTACAGAGCTCCTTGCACAGCCTGGCCCTGCCCTCTGTCTATCTGGGACTTCCTCCTCTTATTTGTGCAGTGTTGGAAAAACATAGCCGTGGCTTGGTAGGGCTGGAGAAAGGCAGAGCTGAACATTGGCAGAGCCACAGCTTCATTGCTGGCTGACCCCCACCCAGCTCCCCTCCAGCTTTGATGTAGCTGGGGCATTCCCTGACCCATGGCTGCCTCCCACCTTTCCTAGCAGCTCCAGCACAGCTAGAGCTAAGCCCTGGGGAGCTCCACAGCCCCACTGAGGCCAAGAAAAATGGTCTGGACCTGGGAAAGGGGAGGAACTGCTCTTTCTACTTCAAAGTGGTAAAACCAGAGATGGACAGAGCAGGAGCAAGACCTTCAGGCAACTGGGATCTACGACTGCCAGACACCCCCCATGATCACACCAACATGAAAAACACAGGGATGGCTGGGGACAGGAACATCCCATGGGGCCTCAGGATTCCAGCTGAGGGCTGGCTCTGCTCCATAGACCTGCAGGAAGCAAGAGGGGAGGGGGCCAGTTTTCACCAGACTCCTTACCCCATCTACTTCCCCCAGGAGAGGCAACAACCTGACCATGGCTCCAAACCCCAGTGTCTCCTCTAGTCCGGCAGCCAAAGGGGATGATGACCTTGCTCCAGCCCCTGGGACACCCTCTCCCCACCCCAGTGCTGGTCCAGGTACCCAGAGGAACCTGCAGGGTCCCCTGTCCCCATTATGGAGCAGAACTTACAGAGCAGGAAGTGCCGCAGGTTCTGGGCTGAGCCCCCTGAGAGCAGATAAGCCCAAGTGGCAGCGGTAGCCATCAGCAGGTAGGAGGGCACCAGGCTGCCCATGTACAGGGGGTTGCAAAATGTCTAGGGAGAGAGGTAGGAGAGGGAAGGGGTGAGCAGGCAGGAGAGGACAGGGCCAGGATGAATGGCCATCTCAATGAATAGAACGGGACAGGAGACACCAGCTTTGGCATTCAGTTTGCAAAAGGCCTGTCCTGTGCAGGGACAGCTGCAAATCCCCAAAACCCAACTGCTTCACTAATGCTGAAGGCTGTCGTCCCCCCAGCACAGGGACCAGCATGCACCACAGCCATCCCCAAATATAGGTCCCAGTGCAGAGCTCTGCTCCTGGCTACTCACCAACCCTGAAACAGTGAGGTGCATGACAACAACAGCTGTGATCTCCCACCAGCGCCAGTGCTCACAGCCGTGGAAGAAGAGGATCCCCCAGAAGGTGTGAAGGAAAATCAGCACCATGGTCATAAAGGCTGCAGGAAGCAGCAGAGGGGTGTCACTGGGGAGCCACCTGCCCTAGCCCAGCCCAGGCTTGGGGAGGGATGGAGAGGAGCTGCAGAAGGGGAGTAGGGGCACTGCTGGGTCAGACTGGGAAGGATGGGGAAAAGGAGCAGAGAGGGCCATGGGACAGAGAGAAGGGTATAGCACAGAAAGATGTGACAGGGGACCACAAAGGGCTCAGATGGGTATGGGGAGTGGCAGCAGGATGCAGCATGGAGGGGAGAGCACAGGGGGCTGAGCCCCAGCCCCCCCCCCCCCGGTCTGCTGTCTCTGTGGTGGGGCAGAGATGTGGGCAAAGGGTGCCAGTTGCTCACCTGAGGCCAGGAAGTAGAGCTGTGAGTCTCCGTGGATGCCCATGGTGCCAGGCCCTAATGTGTCTGCCAGAAGATTGATCATGGAGAAGGTTCCACTCATGAGCCCAAAGCCCACGCCAGCCACTGCCAGGACAGGGATGCCATCAAGCCCTGAGCCACCCAGGGCCACCCCAGGCACCTCCCAGCCCCTTGGAGGACTCAGCCAGCTTCAAGGTGAGAAACCTTCCTTAACCCCCAGCGCCATGCCCAGCCCTGCCTGGCTGCTCTGTGCAGCACTCACCATATGCCATTTGTTGGATGGAAATGGGGGAGCAGCCATCCTCACTGAGGGCCACCAGCCCCTCAATGGCCTGCCTGCAGAGGGGAGAGCATGCTGGAGGCTGACGCGGCCTGGCCACCTCCCAGGGCACGGTGCAGCACCAGGACAGAGTAGGTAGGAGTCAGGGATTCACTCTGCACCATCCTACTGTACTGGTAACCTCTCCATCACTGAACCGCAACACCTGCCACTGGAGACCATCCACAGGACCACCCTGAACCACCAGACAAACCACATGTGAAAACCGTGCAAAGCCACAGAAAAATTTCCACAGAGGGGACACGAGTGCAAGCCAGCCTCACAGGTGGGGCAAGTGAGATGTCGGGTGCAAAGCAAGCAGCACCCCCGCACAGAAAACAGCCCCAGTGCCAGCATCGGAGGCGCATGCCAGGAGGGTGTACCTGATCTTGGCAGTTATACTCTTAGAAGATGTTGGGGGAAAAAACAGAGAAGGAGCAGGGAAGACCTCAAAGAGCTTGAAAATTTCTTTGGAGGGAGAAACTGAGAGCACTGGGCTTCATAAGTTGTATCAGCTAGAGGTGTGGCAGGTGAGGAGGATGCCAGATGTTTCCACAGCCCTGGAAGAACAGCAGTATTTGCAGCTGGAGAGCCACAGGGCAATGAAATGCAGTGGTTTGTGTTAGAGGCCACTCCACAGAGTTCTGCTACCCTCTGCCTGCCCACCTCCAGCAGCACCCTGCCACAGGGAGCAGTGCAAGCATGTGTACCTGACCCCCCCAGCCTTCCCTCAGCCCCTTGCCCCATGCCAGTGCCCAGCCTGCTGGGAAGGTGGGGACCGCTGGGGGGGGGGGCAATGAGGGATGCCAACTGTTACCGAAATCTTGGAATGAAGAACTTATCGACACCAATGTGATGTAGATAAGCAGACACTTCTTTATTGACGGCCGGGTGCGTGAGCGAGTCCTCTCACGATCAACGCACGCCAGGTCCCAAAATCAGATTCCATATATAGAACTTATTCATACATATTCATTAAGTATTCATGCATAACCATGATATTTCCTGTAAATCATTAACATATTCTCCTCCTATATCCAATTCTGCGCAGTAGAGCTTAGAAAGGTCTAGAAATGGGTCTGGGGTACGATTTGGGTAGGTGGTATATGAGTCGGTGGTCGCGATCTCCCCCTGCTGGAATTACCTTTTACTAAAGTTCACGATTTCTTGGCAGGCACCTACAAGCTGTTCCAGTCGACTCTCCCCAGTTCCCATTAATCTCATATTCTGACATTTCAATACACCTCTGCGTACAGAAAACTGGTTAAATACAAAGAAACCTTTCAACCCTAAAGTTATTACCTATGTTTTAACAATAGTTCCAGCCCCTTCTTCTAGCCTTGGTACAGGACGTACAGAAGATCTCATAACAACTTTTACTGTGTAGCTATAAGTTTCTTATAAAAAATTTTTTTCTTATCCTTCTATATTTTAATTTTATTAAATGGTTTTATAAAATCAATTAATCAATCAAATAAAGTCAATCAATCTTAACTTATTAACAAATCGATAACAAACTGCAGCATCAACTCCCCTTGTCTGCCTGCCCAGCCCAGTGCAGCATCCATCCAAAAGCAGTATAGTGTGCAGCGTGTGCTCACCCAGCAGGTGGCACAAGCCCCCACACTCTGGGCAGGCAGCACCAGGGAGGCCGGGAGCTGCTGAGGCTGCACCCAGACTTTGCCTACAGCTGGCCAGGGTACTGAGCACTGGACTGGCAAGGATGCACCACCCCGCAGAGCACTGAAACCACTTTCAGGCTGTCCCCACTGACACAAAGCCATCCCTAAGAAAGGAACAAGACTTGCCAGGAGACGAGGGCAGATCCCTAACCCTTCCCCATCCCCCATGCAGCAAAGCAGGCATTTCCTGGTGCCTGGTATACCCCCAGATTCCATCTGAGCTACAGGAGCACTGCTGGTGCTAGTCACCACAACAGAGAGGATATTACACATCCTACAGCAGCCCAAACCCACAGCCTACCTGTCCCGAATTCAGAGAGACACTACCAGCCACCTCAGCCCTGGGTCTTCTAGACCTTACGGCTGCGCTGCTCCGCCACCCGAGACCCGCTCGCTCGAGGTCAATGTACTGACACAGGTACCACCCACTTGAGGCAGCCTGGTGCCATGCTCTACAACTCCCCCACTCAGGAGCTCCCAGCTGAAATCTGGACCTGCCATAGCTGGGAGGGCAGAAGGACCATTCAGCAGTGCTGGAGCAGGGTGAGAGATGCCCTTACCTGAGGAGCTTGTAGTAGAGGAAGCGGAAGGCCTCCTGCAGCAACACAGAGAACATCACCCCAAATATCAAGAGCCCCTTCTGCAACGGCTCATCCTGGGGGTCGCTGACTTTAACAGTGATAAACCAGATGAGGGAGGAGAGCAGCAGCGACACCAGCCAAAAGAAAGCCCTGCAAGAGAGAGTGCACCTGCTGACACCAGCGCCATGCCTGTGCCCATCAGCACTATGCCTGCATCCCTCTGTGTTGGTACTAGTACTGACAGCAGTGCCCCAGCCTTGCTCACTCTCCTATCAGTCCCAGCACCATTCTGGTGGTACTGCTCTATTGGTACTGCTGCTGTGCCTGCACTCCTCTGCTGGTAAACAGAACTGGCACCTGTGCTCCTGCCAAGCCCACACCAGTACCAATACCACTGCCAAGCTCATATCCATGTCAGTACCAGTACCATACTCTACTGATCTCACAGTGGACCTGGTACCACTGCCCCTGCTGTGCACCTATCATAAAATCATTTAGGTTGGAAAAGACTTTTAAGATCAAGTCCAACCATTAACCCAGCACTGGCAAGTCAACCACTAAACCATGTCCCTAAGCACCATGTCTACACATCTTTAAAATACCTCCAGAGATGGTGACTCCACCACCTCACTGGACAGCCTCTTCCAGGGCTTGACAACACTTTCAGTAGAGAAATTTTTCCTAATATCCAAAGTAAACCTCCTTTAGCACAACTTGAGGCCATTTCCTCTTATCCTATTGCTTGTTATCTGGGAGAAGAGACTGACACTCACCTGCCTACAACCTCCTTTCAGGCAGTTGTAGAGAGCAATAAGGTCCCCCCTGAGTCTCCTCTTCTCCAGACTAAACAACCCCAGTTCCCTCAGCTGCTCCTCATAAGACTTGTGCTCCAGACCCTTCACCAGCTTCATTGCCCTTCTCTGGACACACTCCAGCACCTCTACATCCCTCTTGAAATGAGAGGCCCAAAACTGAACACAGGATTCAAGGTGCGGCCTCACCAGTGCTGAGTACGAGTACAGGGGGGACAATTACTTCCCTAGTCCTGCTGGCCACACACACTATTTGTGATACAAGCCAGGATGCAATTGGCCTTCTTGGCCACCTGGGCACACTGCTGGCTCATGTTCAGCTGGCTGTTGACCAATGCCCCCAGGTCCTTTTCTGCCAGGCAGTTTTCCAGACACTTCCCCAAGCCTATAGTGTTGCATGGGATTGTGGTGACCCAAGTGCAGGACCCAGCACTTCTTGTTGAACTGTTGACGCAGAAGGCTCAGACACAACTTATACGACCAATGTGATCAAGTTAGTGCCACTTTATTAATAGATTCACCGCAATTTATACTCTACAGGTGCTATTAATAGACCCACATCAATTTATACCCCCAGCTAAAAATACGCATGCTACACAGGCTTTGTTATGTAAAAGGTGATAGGTTAAAACTACTTGTTCACATGCTTCCATCTCCCCTATGATTGGTCCCGGTCTGGTGCCCACACGCTGCTCCCCCCTTGTGCGGGCATCCTGTTTTTTCTCATCTTTCTGTCCAACTCTCTTATCTCTCTGTGAATACACAGTTTCTTTGTCTTCCTTGGCCCTGCATATGTCCTTCACAACACTTGCAGCTTGCTACAGTTTCGGCCTGCTCGGCCTGCTATTACAACAAAGTTACTTGGTCTGGATTGCTCATAATAAGTCCATTTTCTTCTAGCCACTCTACATTGAACCTCATACAACTGGCATCAGCCCATCGATCCAGCCTGCCCAGATCCCCCTGTAGAGCCTTCCTACCCTCAAGCAGATCAACACTCCCCCCGCCAACTTGGTGTCATCTGCAAACTTACTGAAGGTGCACATGATCCCCTCGTCCAGACCATTAATAAAGATATTAAACAGGACTGGCCCCAATACTGAGCCCTGGGGAACACCACTTGTGACTGGCTGCCAACTGGACGTAACTCCATTCACCACCACTCTTTAGGCCCAGCCATCCAGCCAGTTCTTCGCCCAACGAAGGGTACTCCCATCCAGCCATGAGCAGCCAGTTTCTGTGGGAAATGGTGTCAAAGGCTTTACTAAGGTCCAGGTAGACACCATCCACAGCCTTTCCCTTGTCCACTAGGCAGATCACCTTGTCATAGAAGAAGATCAGGTTCATCAAGCAGGACCTGCCTTTCATAAACCTATGCTGACTGGGCCTGAACCCCCAGTTGTCCTGTACATGCCACGTGATAGCACTCAGGATGATCTGCTCCATAACCTTCCCCGGTACCCAGGTGAGGTTGACAGGCCTGTAATTTCCCAGGTCCTCCTTTCAGCCCTTCTTGGACATAGGCATCACATTTGCTAACCTCCAGTCAACTGGGATCTCCCTGGTTAGCCAGGACTGCTGATAAATGATTGAAGGTGGCTCGGTGAGCACTTCCACCAGTTCCCTCAGTACCCTTGGATGGATCACATTTGGCCCCAGAGACTTATGTGTATCTAAGTGGAGTAGCAGGTTGCTAACTATTTCCCCTTGGATTATGGGTGCTTCATTCTGCTCCCCATCCTTGTCTTCCAGCTCAGAGGGCTGGGTACCCTGAGAATAACTGGTTTTGCTATTAAAGACTGAGGCAAAGAAGGCATTAAGCACCTCAGCCTTTTCCTCATCCTTTGCCACTGTGTTTCCCCCAGCATCCAATAAAGGCTAGAGATTCTCCCTAGCCCTCCTTTTGCTGCCAATGTATTTATAGAAACTTTTTTTTATTGTCTTTTATGGCAGTAGCCAGATTAGTTCTGGTTAGGCTTTGGCCCTTCTTTTTCTCCCTGCATAGCCTCACAACATCCTTGTAGTCCTCCTGAGTTGCCTGCCCCTTCTTCAAAGGTCACAAACTCCCCTTCCCCCCCCCCCCCCCCCAACCCCCGAGTTCCAGCCAAAGCTCTCTGTTCAGCCAGGCCAGTCTTCCCTGCTAGTTCATCTTTCGGCACATGGGGACAGGCTGCTCCTGTGTCTTTGTCTTTAAGATTTCCTTCTTGAAAAATGTCCAGCCTTCCTGGCCTACTTTGTCCTTCAGGACTGTCTTCCAAGGGACTCTGTCAACCAGGCTCCCAAACAGGCCAAAGTCTGCCCTCCAGAATTGCAAGGTAGCAGCTGTGCTGACCCCCTTCCTTCCTTCTTCAAGAACTGAAAACTCTATCATCTCTTGATTGCTGTGCACAAGATGGCCTCTAACCATCACATCCACAAGTCCTTCTCTGCAAACAAGTCCAGTAGGATGCCTTCCCTAGTTGGCTCACTCACCAGCTGTGTCAGGCAGCTATCTTCCACACACTCCAGGAACCTCCTGGACTTTTTCCTCTCTGCTGTGTTGTATTTCTAGCAGACATCTGGTAAGATGAAGTCCCCCATGAGAACAAGGGCTAGCTGTTGTGAGACTTCTCCCAGCTGCTTATAGAATATTTCATCTGCCTCTTCATCCTGGTTGGGTGGTCTATAACAGACTCCTACCAGGATATCTGCCTTGTTGGCCTTCCCCCTGATTCTTACCCATAAACACTCAACCCTATCATCACCATCATCAAGCTCTAGACAGTTGAAACACTCCCTAACATACAGGGCTACCCCATCACCTCTCCTTCCTTGCCTATCCCTTCTGAAGAGTTTATAGCCATCCATTGCAGCACTCCAGTTGTGCGAGTCATCCCACCATGTCTATCACAACTATGTCATAGTTTTCCTGCTACATAATGGCTTCCAGCTCCTCCTGTTTGTTGCCCATGCTGCGTGCATTGGTGTAGATACATTTTAGCTGGGCTATTGTTCCTGCCACCTTTTTGGGAGGAGAAGCCCTAATTCCTACGTGACCATTCTCAGGCGCTTCCATGGTTTCTAACACATCAATAACCCTTGCATCTTTGCTGTTGAATGGATCTCCATCCCCTACCTTCACTGCGATGGCAGACCGAAGGACCTTGCTAGCACACCATCCCTCAGACACTGGTGTGACCCCAAGCTTATCTCTAGTGAGCCTGATTTTATCCCTTTCCCCCTTCAAATCTAGTTTAAAGCTCTTTCAATGAGCCCTGCTAACTGCCATGCAAAGATCCTTTTCCCCCTTTGAGACAGGCGTACCCCATCTTTTGCCAGCAGGCCTGGTGCCGTGTAAACTAACCCATGATCAAAAAACCCAAAATTCTGCCAGTGACACCAGGCTTGGAGCCAGGTATTGATTTGCTGGTTCTTCCTGTTTCTTCCCTCACCATCCCCTGCAGCTAGAAGGATAGAGGACCCTGTACAAGTACTGGTACCAGTGCTCTACTGACCCCATGCCATTACTGATACCAGTGTCGCTCTCCATCATGCCCGTGCCATGTAGTGACCACAACGATGCCAGTACAATACCAGTACTGGAGCCCCGGTTGTGAAAAGAATGGCACCAGTATGAGTACTGGTGTCCCCGTCATGCCTACAGCAGTACCAGTATGAGTGAGTACTGGTGCCCCTGCTGTGCCTGCAATTATACCAGTACAAGTATGGATATTGGTGCACCTGTCACATTCACAAGGATAGGGGCACCAGTACTGGTGCTCCTGTCATGCTCACAACCACACAAGTATGAATACTGGTGCCCCTGTCGTGACCACAACGGCACCAGCACTAGTCCCCTTGTTGTGACTCTGCCAGTACCAGTCACGTTCCTGTCACACCTACGCTGGTACCAGCACCAATACTGGTGCCATATCAGTACCGATACGAGCACCAGTGCCCCCTCCACGCCCACACCAGTACCCACGATGGCACCAGTGCCCCTCCCGCATCGGTACCGGCACCGGTGCGGGACTGATCCGGCGATGAGGATGATGATACGGAGCAGGTCGCGGGCAATGGTGAAGAGGAAAAGGCCGAGTGTCGGCCCGAAGGCGATGAAGGCGCACCCGAAGAAGATGGCGAGCGTCATGGCGACAGGACACGAGACCAGAGACGGAACCCAACAACTCACCTCGACTCCGCACCCCCCTCTCCCTCCCCCGTTTTTCCGGTTCTGCCTGACGTCACACGACGTGCGCCGCTGCCGACGGAAGGGCCGCGCTGGGCGGGGGCGGAGTCTGAGCTGGAGTGGGGTGAGGCTAGGGTCTGTTTTGGAGTGGCACGGCCTGCACCGGGGGGGTCGGGTCTGTCACTGGGGGGAAGCTGGGCCTGTTAAGAGGGGGGGGGGGGCGACACACGGACGGTACAGCCTGAATCCCGGGACTCGGGCCTGACACGGGGGGAGCTCTTGGCCTGTCATAGGGGGGCACAGCCTGAAGTGGAGGGCTCAGGCCTGTCATGTGGGGGCTGGACCTGGTCGTGTCATGGGGGGACATGGCCTGCACTGGTTGGGGACCTTGTCTTGTAATAGGAGGGTGGGGACCAGGGTTTGTCACAGGGGACATGGCCTGCTTAAGGGGGACCTGATCCTGTCATGGGAGAGCAGGGCCTGTACCAGTTGGGGATCTGGTCCTGCGGGGGGGGGGGGGGGGGGGGGAGCAGGGCACAGCCCGTACCAGGGTACATGGCCTGCACCGGGGGGGAAGAGGGGAACCCTTGGTCCTGTCACAGAAGGACATAGCATGCACCACTTGGGGATCTGGTCCTCTCACTGGTGGGCACAGCCTATACCAGGGGGCTCAGGTCTGTCACAGGGGAGCAAGGCCTGAACCCAGAGGAGCTTGGCCCTGTCACCGGTACCTTTACAGGACCTGAGCCATCTGGGGGTGCTCAGGCTTGGGTGAGGTATGGTGGCCATCCCCAAGGGTCCCTAGCTGCCTGTTGCCCAGCCACAGGCCTGCTTCAGTGCAGGGGGCCTCTAGTACTGCCCCCAGGCCCCCTGCAGCGTTTGAGCATGCAGAAAAGGGACCATGCACCCTCTGCACCCCCCACTGCTCTTCCTGTAGTGCCCACTCCACACTCACAGCTCAGGCAGCGCAGCCCAGATGTGGGGCATGGTACTGAGCGCTGCATACAGGGCATACGTAACTCATACAGAAATGAGACAGCACCATGTGGTTATAACTCTGAATTTCCCTCCAGCTGCATTGTCCTCTGGTGGGATTGATAAATAAGTAATATTGATTATATTGACTGGGAGCTTCGTGTGGCACTTAGCTTTATGTGGCCTGACCTGTTCCAAAATCACCCAGAGCCCTGCAAAACCCACACAGCTTGGCAACACAGCTCTTCCTGCCCTCACCCAAATGTCTCAGGCTGTAAATGTGGAGGTAATCAACCCAAAGAAGGGGCTGGAGGGTTTGTATTCAGCTCTGTGCAGCTCAACATGTCTCATCAAAATGTGTCTGTGATGCTCTTTGTGTGGTTGTTCCCCTCCAGCACATTGTTCAAGGATATTGAACAGAAAGGATTCAGAGATGAGATGAGGCACCAGAGCGATGAGAAAACTGGAGAAGAGAGCAGAGGTGAGAGGCTGCTGGAAGTTAATGTGGTGGTTTATCAAAGGGGTGGCAGCACACACCAGGACTGAAAGCACTTGGGAGAGATCTTCAGTCTGTCAAGCCAAGCTAAACAAATCTAAAGGTTGAAATTCAGTGGGAGAGGGGGAGAGGAGGGGACAGGCCCTGTGATCCTCAGCATGGGTTAGAGTAGGGAGAGGTGCCTTCCAGGTCAAACACACACCACCCCCATTGCCCAGCCTCTCAGAGCTTCCCTCCACCTGCATTTTTCTGCAGGACCACGGGGGAAGTAGATGGGCAGGAGGATGGAGAAAACATGAAGCTTTGCTCAACCATGAAAGATAGTCTCACATCTTTGGGGCAGAGCATTACCTGTGAACAGCAGCCAGGATCTCACTGCCAAACCACAGAATGTTCAGAGGGGGGGGAAAAAAAGGCCCTTGCAGCAGGGTGTAAACAGTTAAATGGACTAGTCTAAACCAGGAGGCTGGGCAGCTAATAGGAAAAAAACCATGGTGTGAAAGGGCTCTTTGTCCCAGCAGGAAGGCAAGGGCACACAGGCTGGACTCAAGGAACCCATCCTGATAGGAGTGCAGGGCAGGCTTGTTTGCAGTGCAGAGCATTGCTTGCTGGGACAGGCTCCTGCAGAAGAGGTGGTTTTACACTCTTGTTCCTTTTGCAGCCAGACAAACCCCTGCCTGGAAGGTGCTTTGACCAAACAACAGAACAGCTCAGCTGATGTACTGTGGAAAAGCAAGTAGGACCCAAGGAAGAGCTCCAGCCCTTGTGCAGTGCCAGCTCTGCAGGCCAGGACAGCTGTGCACCATCCTTCCCCTCCAGCATGTCCCAGGGAGGGAGGCTACAGCTCCTAGCAGGTCCTGCACCCCAGGAGAACAACTAAAAAATGAGTACCCCGTGCAAGAGGAGCCCTTTTCCCTGCAGGAGGTCTTGGAGCCACAAACCAGAGGTGCTAGGCCAGGGGGAAGGCAGGAAGCTGGCAGCACCTGGGCAGGTAAGAGATGCAATTGCACCACTCGCCTTTTCTGAGCTGAGAGGTGTAGCAAAGCAAAGCAGATAACAAAAGCTATTCCTGCCAGCCACTTGCTGGGGCAATGGCCCAGCATGAGTTATGTTTCCTGGCAGCATAAGGCTATGCTTTTAGAGTGTTATTCATTGGGTAGTGTGGGACAACAGGGCTTGGCACACATCAGCTATGACTTCAGAAATTCTATTTTGTGCCACAGTAGAAATTGGCTATTGCATTACATTAGTAATTTTTGAGTCAGGGAGTGCAGGGGCTGCACACAGCACATGCACTGTAGCCTCCCCATTTCTGCCAGGTTTGGAATTGATGTTTGAAGTGAAGGACCACATGCCCCTATTTGGCAGGCACCAGGTTAGTTGGTTAAAACATTGAAACCTAAAATGTTTTCATAATGATCTTTAATTGCAAAGCAAGTAGTTGACATTCACTTCTCACCTGGGAGCCATAGGTTGACCTTGGCAGTTTGACACACAATACTCTGTTCACACTGCTGATCTTAACTCTTCACCATGTAGATCGCATGCCCAGCTTCTCAGCATCTTGTGTTAGAACTGAAATTTGTGCTCCCATATTTATTAAAAACTTCACCAACTGGAAATAAAGCCATCATTGCTTATCCACTGATAAGCTTCCACTTTCTGAACAGGCAGGCCCAATTACCTTCTGGACATTACTTATTTTTTACTTCATGTCCTACAATTCCTCCCTAAAAGGGAGTAAGTGGTGTTCTTCCTTTCTGGCGACTAGTGCCAAAGGAGTTGAAGTATGCTCCTTCCTTTCACCATTATCTCATTTCTGGAATGCTGTCATGATTTAACCCTGGCCAGCAACTAAGTCCCACACAGATGCTCACTCACTCCCCCCACAGTGGGATGGGGGAAAAGGATCAGAAGAGTAAGAGTGAGAAAACTCATGGGTTGAGATAAAGACAGTTTAACAGTCAAAGCAAAAGCTGTACATGCAAGCAAGACAAAGAATTCATTTACTACTTCCCCTCAGCAGACAGGTGTCCATCAATCTCCAGGGAAGCAGGACTCCATCACACATAACAGTTACATGGGAAGACAAGTGTCACAGCACTTCCAAAACTAGCCAGCTGCAACAAGGTCTTTTACCAATCACATACCAAGTTAACTTCAATAAGTAGTTAACACACCTTGCCCTAGCACAGCCACCAATCCTCCACAATGCCTCAAAGGTCCATCTAATGCTCATGCCATTTCTTCATACTCTTCTGGCCAGTCCTTCTGCTGCCTTCTTCTTGCCTCTCCTACCACCAGAACACTCTTCCTCTCGTCTTCTCTTTCCCTTCTCCCCACTTCTTCCACATCTCTCTTCCTTGACTGCTCCTCTTCTATGCCCCTTAGAGCTATTTAAACACTTAGCAGGAAACAGCCACAGCTGCACCTTATCCACATCATCCAACCCACTGCCCCTGAAGCCAGCCCACAGCTGTATATTATCAATGTTAATTAACCCAGCTTCATTCCTCTACAGACAAGCACCATAATGCTGAATGTCCCTCCCCTCCTTCTTCTTTCCCCAGCTTATATACTCAGCATGACATCCTATGGTATGGAATATCTCTTTGGCTATTTTGGGTTGCTTGTCCTGGCTGTGCCCCTTCCAATTTCTTATGCCCCTCCAGCCTTCTCGCTGGCAGGGCCTGAGGAACCAAAAAGTCCTTGACTTAGTATAAACATTACCTAGCAATAACCAAAAATATCAGTGTCCTATCAACATTGTTCTCACACTAAATCCAAAACACAGCACTGGACCAGCTACTAAGAAGAAAATTAACTGTCCCAGCTGAAACCAGGACAAATGCTTTAGTCAAACTCAAGATAATGCCAGTAGTCCGACCTTGAATCACAGCTCTGGGGATGCCTAGGGCAACTTCCCAATTATGTCAATTGTCACAAGCACACTCTTCTGAGAAGTTGGGTATTGAATTCACTCTAAGCCTCCAGATTCACTCTACACCTCCGTAAATAAGCTGTGATACTACTTGCTATCCTGCTGACTACGCCAATTTGTTGAGGATGGAGTGACGCACTTCACTCATAAGAGAGAAGCAGCAATATGCTTATTGGTATGCAACAGAGATTTAACCAAGTTTGATAGTAAATGTGACAGTGGTTTAACAAGATTTGATGACAAGGTATACTTGATTATTTACTGCACAGATGACAGGGTCAGACAAAACTGTCAGGGAGACCCTCCTGTTGAGTCATACATAAGGTTCAGAAAGGACCCCCTTGCATTCTAAACTCCTTCTGAGAGGGGAGTTTAGGTGCAGCTAGATCCAGACTTAGTCTCAGACTTGGTCAACGGTTTATATCTAAAGGCTTATATGTGCACAATCAATCCTTTATACCACTTAGCTAAGATTTCAAAATATGGCATGCTATTAATCACTTACCGAGAATCTGTTGTAGCAAGGAATCTCTCAGCCTTGAGGAGTAACTTTGAGAGGCATCCCTCAAGGGGAGATCTTGTCATGCAACCCGCTGCCATGCAGGAGAGTTCAACAGGCCCTGGGCTGTCCACTATTTATGGAGTAAGATAATTGACTTTTATAGTCATATTTGCATACTGACTACAGAAGTCAGTTTCTTTCAAACTTGACTTGAGTTGGACCTTGACCAGCACTGTTAGGTGAATGCATTGTTCAAATTAGCCCTTGGCTATTGTGTTGTTATCTGTCTCCCCTAAATACACTTTGAGTTGGATGCAGCCATTGTGACCAGACACATCCATTTCAACTGCCACTGGTGGTTATCACTTGAGCACTGTTACAGAAACAAAGATCAAGATGGGGGGGGGGGGGGGGGGGGGGGGGAAGCACATCACCACAGGCCCAAAGCAGAGGGAAGGACTAGATCATTACTTTGGGCATCCCCAAGGAATCCAGCCTTTTTTGGTGACAGCGATGAGACATATCCTGCCATTCTTTGTGTTGGAGAAAACACAGCAATCCAGAAGGAAACTTCCTGAACGCTTTGGAAATTGGCTGCCTACTGCATTTTAATATTTGCTAGTTTATACAGCTTTCCCTCAGGCAGCCGTTCAGTGACTGGTAATAGAAAATGCAACTAGTACATGGTGTAAGCAGCTAACCACAGACCTGGAGAAGACCCTAGTAAGTAATAGTGCGTGCATGTATGGTCACATGGTTGTATGCATGCTCAGATGGCATCATAAACATGAACCATGGAAGCAGACTCCATGAGAAGATCAAAGACCTTGTGGCTTCCCCAAGTGCCAGGCAGGTAACACGCCAGTGACATATCTCTATCACTGCACTTGAAGAGGATGGTCAGTTTGAACTGAGCTTGAGATTTGAAGGTTTTCTGTGCATCCCAAGGAGGTGATGGAGATGTGGGAACAGAGCCCAAATGTTGTGCATTATTGCTTCCAGCCCATCACAGACGCAGAGGACATCCTTATGCTGGCCATACCCACCCTGGACCCAAGACCCTGCAGAACCTCCTGTGCAAACTGGGTGGAGACCCCCCCACCATGTCTCCCTGTGCCTGCCTGCAAGGACCAGGCACACCCATCCATCTTGTCAAACTGCTTTAATATTTGGACATGAAGACAGGACAGAGCCAGTCAGACTGTGCACAAACAAGACACCCCTGAGCCACAGCGTAAGGCTGCAGGGCTTCCCTTCTCAATGGGTGTGTGGATTTGGCCAAGACAGTTCAGCTGATGACATCCTGAGTGTGCCAGTGAGTTGCACATGTGGGGTAGGGAAGAGGGACAGGAGCTCTCCAGAGCAGCTCAGAGGTTGTTCAGCTCCAATAAGGTCTGGTCCAGGACCTGGTGGATGCCCACATTCTCCTCTTTGGCACTAGCCAGACTCTCTGTGAACACAAGGAACATGCAACCAGCCACACACATGGACACAGACACAGCCCAAGCATACCCAGGCACAGCCGGACCCATGTACACCACACCAAGCACAGACACACACACACACATTTCAGTACAGCACCAGCCTCCAGCCATGTGGGGCATCCCTGCAGAGCAGAGTCCATACAAGCAGCCCCACCATCAGCAGGGATGAATCTAGACAACCCAGGATCTGCTGGGGTGGCCAGGCCAGCTGGACTGGTTGCTCGGGGCAGGCAGACCCTGCTTTTCATCATTTCCATCCTCCCATGGCACCTTGTTGCCCACAGCCAGGCCCTCTGCAGCACAGAAACCGCTGATGGGTACCCCTCCCCGGAGAGCCACCAGCACAGCCCCATCTTCCTACTCAGCATGTCCTGCCCCAGGGCATCACCACCATCCAGCTGTGGGCTTGCACACAAACCCTTAGCCAGCCTGAGAGCCAGTACCTGCTGCATGACCTGGCAGTGCTCTGTGAAGAAGAGAGTGAAGCAGCATCCCAGGAAGGCAAGCAGAGAAAACAGCAGAGAGAAGGAGCAAAGCTAACAAGGCTGCAGGGATGAGCTCTGCTGGGCAGCCTGCTGCCAAGGCAGCCTTCTCTGGCACTCACTTCCAAACAGCATCCTCCTTCCATCTAGAGATGGGGATGGGACGAGAGTTCTGCCCACCCAGTCCTGTCTCCTAGCACTCCCAGCCAAGATCTTCCCTGTCCTCCACCCCAGGTTTGGGGCAACAGCTGCTGGGTCCCCAGTTCCTATCCCAGCCCTCCCAGAACCCTGCAGGGACCCAACTCTGAGGAGATCCTCCCTGCATAGTTTGGGGTGACCAGAGTGAGGGGAAAGAAGCTGACCACTGGCTCCTGGGACAAGGGGAGGAAGGCAGCAATACAAGCTACCGCATCCCTCCCCGGCAGGACCAGACTGATGCTGGGGGACAGCCATCACCACGTGGGTGTCCCAGGCCATCACAAAAATCCTTGTTCCTCTCCTGAGAAAAAACAATCAGCTCCAGAGGGCTCCCCGTCCCCCCCAAGCAGGGCAGTTACCCCCAGGGGGATAAGCCAAGGCTCCACACACCACCTAACCCCAGCGGGGATTGAGGAGGGGCTCCCAGCCCTGAGCCAGCCTGGCTGAAATGAAGCAAGGAGCGAGGCTGGTGGCAGCCTGGGTGTGGGAGGCTGGGCTAGGAATGGGAGTTCTCGGCAGCTCAGTTGTTAAGTTCGGTAAAGGATGACCTGCAGCTTGTTAGTGAGAACCCGATTTTTCTCAGCCTCCTGCTGGGACCACTCTAGAGAAAACGGTGACATCAGTGCAGCAGAGGGGAGAGACAGAGAGAAAGGCAAGTTAGTGAAGAGACAGCATTCCCCAAAGCCCTTGCTGGAAACCCTGTTTCTTCCCAGCCAGCATTGGGGAATGAGCTGGGCTGGCAGGAAGAGGCAGGCGGTCCTGGGGCAGGAACAGGGCTGCAGGTCCATCAATTCAGGGACAGAGTTGTGGGGCAGGGTAGGATGCTGAGGAAGGAGGAGGAGGATGATCAGGGACCCGTTTAGGGCCAGGGATCACAGCTGAAGAGTAGAGTCAGTCCCTTCGGCATGGGAGAGTGATGCAGGAGAGATGCCAGGGCTGAGACTGCTGCTTGTGGGCAATGTCTGGGAGTGGGGACAAGGAATGGACAGGACCAAGTCTAACCCTGCTATTTCAGGCCAAAAGAGTCATGGAGAAGGTGACAGGAGATGAAGAAAGCTGTGTCCAAGAGCCAGGCGGTGGTGAGGGTCATCCCCTGGGTGGAGGCACAAAGGGCCCCATCCCACTCAGCCTGGCAGTGTGGGAACTGCCCAGGGCTCAGCTGCTGCCATCCCAGAGGTCCTGTGGCTGTGAGCTGCCTGCAACCACTTCAGCTGCTGGCACATGTGTGAGACAGGCAGATGAGGGACAGAGCAGCATGAAGAAAACAAAGGAGAAACAGAGGAGACAAAATGCTTTATTGAGACCAATTCAGTAACCCAGAGGGACAGAACAGAAAAGAAAAAGTCATGAAATGCAAACTGAAGAGCGATGTGCAAAGGACAGAAGGGAGGCAGAGGGTCTGGGGACTGCCTGCCTGGGGATGGGCTGCCTGCACAGCTGGACCCCCTCCTCCGTCCCCCAAGCCTAAGCCCTCTCTGTTTTGGTGGTGGAGGTGCCACTTCCCCTGTGTGCCCCCCCCCCCCCCCCCGGGCTCAGCAAGAAGAACCAGGGGACTTTGCTGGGGGAATATGAGGGCAGGTGTCCCCCCAGCACCAGAGCTGCAGGGTCCCTGGTGCTTATGATGCTAGGGAGCAGAGGAGGGAGCTACTGAAGTGAAGGGCTCCTAGGCGCAGCTCTGTCCCCCACCAGGCAATGCTGCGGCATGGACCTGCAACTGCATGGGTACCATCCACCCAGTGTGTGTGGGTCCTGGGGGCTGCTCCCCTTCCCCATTAAACACCCCTAAGCACCTACATCTCATCTCCCCACAAAGCGAGGTATTGCAAAAACACCCCAGGCTGGCTCCTGTCTCAAAGGAACTGACAGACAGGTGCAGGCTGGGAAGGACAGAGGGGACAGAGCAGGCAGGAAGAGTGGTGGGATGGCTGGGCAGGCAAGCAGCTGAGCTGGGGAGGGGTGAGGCAGGCAGGTGGGTGCAGTGATGGTGCCCGGTGGGGGGCTCAGAGGGAGGTGATGTCATTAAGTGCATTGTCTAGCTCCTCGCTGATGGATTTGTACTTCATCTTCTGTGCATACACTTCATCTGCAGGCAGGGGGCGGGTGGGGGGCAGGCAGTAGAACAAGGTTGGGTAGAACAAGATCGGGGGGCAGGTAGTGGGGAGGGGGAGAGAGAGAGAGAGAGAGAGAGGGGCTGTGAGTGGGGGGCCGAGGGCAGCAGGAATGTGCATGCACAGGTGATGTGGATGCAGCCCTATTCCCCCACCTGAGGGCAGAGCCATAGACCCCAGCAGCTCTACACCCCCACACCAGACACCATGGCATTCAGCCTCCACCCTCCCAGGACCCCTGCCCACCCCTCACCCCAGCCAAGCTCTGTCTGACTCTATGAGGGGCACATCCTGGCTAGTCCTCCCTGGGAAAGAGGGACACAGGGCCAGTGAGGACATTTTACCTTCTAGATCATCAATGGTTTTCTCCAGCTTCGCCACAGATCGCTCTGCAAACTCTGCCCGGGTCTCAGCCTGCAGAAGAGAAGGGGGAAGAGGGTGAACTGTGGGGCACAATGGGGATGGCGCAGGCTGCACTGCACTCCAAATCTGCCGTCTGCATCTCTCATATCCCCCCCATGAGCCCTCCCCTAGGAAAGGCAAGGGACAAGGACCCCATGGACCCCCGCACCCTAAACCAGCAGCAGGGGTGAGAGCTTGCCCTCAAAAGAGGCAGCTGGGCAAAGTGCCTCCATGTTGGGCTTCCTGTTTATCCCAACCTGTCCTGACCACCAAAAGCAGGGGTATCATGGGAGCCCACATACTTCACAGGTTGCATGTGTGACTAACACTAGATGGATCACTCCAAATTGGACATGGCTTGAAGTTAGTGTGTGCAGGGCATGAGCTCCTGCCAGCACATATCCTGGGAGCAGGACACCATGTGGGGCAGAGATGAGCAGAGCAGGAGCAGAGCACAGCATGAGGTTGCAGGATGCACCCCAGCAGGACTGTGCTCCCTGGGGATGAAAACACCAGCCCTCCAGATGGGACAGGGACCCTTACAGGGTAGTGGGACCCCACAAGACCTATCCCAGACCCAGCCACCCGCCATGCTGCAGGGCTGCAATTTGGGGAAGGGTGAGAGGATACAGGTATAACAGGGTCAAAACCTACATGGGATGGCAAACTCATGCCTGCACTGATGCAGTGCTAGCCCCTCTCTTGGGGGTCCTGGCCCCACACCTCTTACCTCCTTCAGTTTTTCCCCTAGAAGCTTGATTTCCTCCTCATACTTGTCCTCCTTGGTGGAATACTGCAGAGACAGAGATGGGCACCCATGAGCCCCACAGGACACCTCTGGCCATCCTTCACTCCAGTGGATGACCCCACTACCCCCAGACCCCACACACTCTGCCCAGCCCCAGCAGCCCTGCTGGGTCCTACCTTGTCAGCCTGGGCTTCCAGGGACTTCAAGTTGTTGGTGACAATTTTCAGCTCCTCCTCTAGGTCACCACATTTACTACATCCCAAGCAGGGCCGCCAGGAGGGGGGTGGGGCCGAGGGGCAGGTGAGAGGGGGGAGCAGAAAGAGCAGGCACGGGGAAGGAGGAAAGAGAGAGAGAACAAGTTAAGAGAGGAGAAAACTCAGGAAACACAGGTGGAGGAGTAGAGCTGCTGCGAGTGGAAGCTGCTGGGATGCATCTGTTCATCTGTTTCTCATGCCTCCTTACACAGACACCCCATGCATCGCTGCCAGCCAGGCTCCCATCAGCCCTGCCAAGAAGGAGAGCAGGCACGGAGGGATGAAGGAGTGTACCCAGCCCATGCTCACTGGAGAGGGAGGTGAAGGGAGGTCGATGGCAGATGCAGTGGTGCAGAGAGGGGAGAGGTGGCTTATGTGATTCAAGAGACAGCAATAGAGAGGGGGGGGGCTGCTGCACATCACCCTACACCCCTGCCCCAGTACCTCTTCCTCTGAGGCAATGAGGGACTTGAGAGTCTGATCCATGGTCTGCAGCTCTTCTTCCAATTGTCTCACTCGGCTGAGGTGGAAGAGGGGCACCCGGGGGGGGGGGGGGGGGGGATGGGATGGGACGGACAGGGACACGACACACACGGGACGACGGACAGCAGAGAACAGGGTCAAGGATCTGCTGCTTAGCAGGCTGGCATCCCCCTGTCCCCAGCCTGCAAGCCCAGGGACCACCCCCACAGCAGACTGCTGTTCCTGGGGAGGGACATCCCCATCCCCACACAAACACACAGACAGGGACTCTGGGCAAGGGCTGTATGGGACCCCCACGCGCTGCCCACTGGGAGCCCCACTCACCTCTCTGCCACCTCTGCCCTCTCCTCTGAGCGCTCCAGCTCTCCCTCAAGGACAACCAGTTTGCGGGCGACCTGTCAATGGCAGCAAGGGGCATGCATCAGCCCTGCCCTTGCCCTGGCTCAGGACAGAAGGCTGTGGTGAGGCAGTCCCAAGTGCCACCAGGGGGGTCAGCACTGGGGGAAGGGGGCACACGGGTACAGGCACACACCTCCTCATATTTGCGGTCAGCCTCCTCTGCTATGTGTTTCGCCTCCTTCAGCTGCATTTCCTGGAGCTCCATCTTCTCCTCATCCTTCATGGCCCTGTTTTCAATGACCTTCATGCCTCTAAGGAAAGCCCAAGCCAGAAGATGTTACTGCTGTGGGTTGAGGTGGCACCTGCACCTTGCCGCCCACCCACTGTGTCCTGACCCTGCCATACTCCAGCTCTGGAGCCTTGGGACACTGGCACTCACTGGCCACCTCACACGGTAGAGTCACACCAGTGGTACCCCAAGGATGCTCCTGCACACAATTAAAGCAGCGGAGCTGACCCCAGGGCCATGTAGCCACAGTGCCTCTCAACCAGGCAGGTCCTGAACCTATCATCCGGGGGGAGGTGTGTAAAAATGTGTGCAGCCCAGGATAAACTGGCCACAACCTCCACAAAAGCAGCCTGACAGGCCAGAAACCTTTAGGAAATGCATCCCATGGCAAAGCCTCTTCCCATTCAGGAGTGATGCTCATAAGCAGGAGGTCACCAAACCCCCATGAACCTCCACAGTAGGGACTCCTGCAGACTTCTCTGGCTCAGATGCTGTTGCTCAAACTGGTCTTTGCCAATGGAGGAAAGAGCTCATGTAACTATCAGGAATGCCATGATGTGTCCAGGCATTCCCATGCAACCTGAGTGCCCTCACCTGTGCAGCTCCTGCCCAGTAAATCTGCTTGCCGTGAGGATGGGGAAAAACACTCTGCAGGACTTTTTTTTTAAAGAGGCCAGTTCATTCTCAAAGGTCAACCACAGTTTCCAGGCACAGAAGTCCCCTCCTGGGCCATTGCTCAGCTCTCGAGTGAAGGACACTGCTCCAGGGCTGAGAATAGGCTCCAAGCACCCTCTGGCTTTGGTTACAGACTGATATTTGTATAAGCGCCAGATCAATTTTTTTAAGATTTTATGGATGCCCTGGAAATTTCAAAGTGTGCCAAGAACGCCCATATCTGGGGGACTTCTCTGCATCATGGCTTTGTTCTTTCCCTTCAGGGTCTGCAGGAAAACCAACACAAACCCCATAAGATCACTTCAGGGGGATCCCCAAACCCCACTGCAAAACCAAGGGGGCTTCCTGCAATCAAGGGTGACCTGATGCTACCCTTGCTGTCCCTCCCCATCACACCTCTCGCTCTCATCAGCTGCCTTCTCAGCCTCCTCCAGCTTCTGCAGGGCGGTGGCCAGGCGCTCCTGTGCTCGGTCCAGCTCCTCCTCCACCAACTGGATACGGCGGTTCAGAGAAGCTACTTCAGCCTCAGCCTGGGGGAGCAGAAACCCCTTGGTCACCCCATGTGACATATATATATCTATATATATAGATCTAAAAAAGCATTTTCAGCAGTTACTTTTGCATTCGCTATCCAGAACACCCCTTGGCACTGTGCAACAAGCCTGGCTGGGGCACACATCCCATCACCTTTCTATAGGAACAATGGGGCTCTCTCCATCCCTAGGGCCCTGTTTGACACTGGCTCCTCCCCGGCCATGCAACCCGAGTCCGGGATGTGCAGCCCCTTCACCTTGTCCTTGCACCTGTCTCCCACCTTGGAGAGGGACGAGGCATGTTTGCCAGGGTAGGGTGGTCAGAGCAGCTACACAGTCACAGGGAAGGTATTTGAGGTTTGTGGAGCAGTGAGTAAAGCAGGAGGAATGCCCTGTGTGGCTTTACTCCCAAAAAGGAGATTGGAGCCGCTTGTGGATTTCCTGTTTACAGAGGCGGGGAAGTGAGCCAGGAGTCTCTTCTGCGGGGAAACCTCTGACCCTGAATAACGGGGTAACGGGAAGCTGAGCGCAGTTCCCCGCCCCCCCCCCCCCCCCATCCCCAACTGCTCCCCCCGGCTGATGTACAGTGCGGCAATGGGGGCAATGAAGCGAGTCACCCTCAGCAGGCTGGAGCACAGCTAAGCAGAAGCTGCTGGTGCCTGCAGGACCAGGACTCCCTGCTTTCCTAGGCTCCCTTCATGCAGGGCCAGGAGCCAGGGCCAGCCAGGAGCAGTGGCCCTGGCCCCTGCCAGCCCCTTGATGCCTGACCCTGCACTCTTTCCATTTAGTGAAGACCTCCTGCCTGCTCCATCACCACTACCGGGAAATGCTGCCTCAGCAGCTCCTGGCCCCACTCCCCACCAGGGGGGCTGCGAGGAATTAAAACCCCAGATGCAGAGAGATGAGCAGCAATGAGACCTTGCTGTGGGGAGCAGCCCCATGCACCAAGATGTAGGGAGGCATGTGCCAACACAGGGGATAATGTCTCATGCTTATTCACAGGCTGGAGCAGGCCTGGCCAGCTGCAGTGTCCAGTCCCAGCTGGCCTCCTGCTCCAACATCGGGAATGCCCCGGGGGACATTGGCCAAGCAGAGGGGCCATGGGAGCAGCAAGGGGCTGTCACCCTGCGCAGCCCTGCTGAGCACCTGTGGTCCCCCGTGGCAAGCTGGCAGGGTGGAGATGGGCACAGCCAGCGCCGCTCCAAGCAGAGCAGCCCAGTAGTGTGCCAGGCAAGTGGCTAGCCCCATGGCTGGCACAACAGCCACTTCCACCCCATGAACACCCTCTTTCTGGGCTCACCAAGAGCTCATCCCTGGCCAAATTGCCAAATGGGGAGCTGGATTTGACCCCTGCCAGGGCAATGCTCCACTTACAGCATCTGCCTCACCCTGGCAGGGGCTGTTTTCCCCAGAGAATCATCCCCAAAGTGAGTCAAAGTTGCCTGGATGGACACTCAGGAACATGAGCTCTCCAGCAGTGCCCAGTGACTGGAGAACTCAATCTGCAGCTGCAGGAAGGGGCCATTTCCTCTGCACACAGCCTGAGTGACAACAGCCTGGGTACTGCACCCAGCTCTGCTACTCCTGATATAGTGAGGATGTTAAAGTAGTGGGCATAGGAAAAAGAGAGAAAAAATCTCACAAGCTCCAACAACAATAAAAAAGCCAAACCAGGCACAAGCTGCAGCCTGGAAATGCTGTCCCACTGCCACAGAGTGGAAATCTTGGCCCATGACAGTGCAAAGGGACAGCTTGTCCCTGCGAAGGGACACACTGGAGAGCCAAAGGCTCTGCGACTGCTATGGCCCAGACCGCAGAGCCTGCTGGAAGCCAGACAAGAGCCTGGGTGTGGGTTTTTTAGCCATGCACACAGCCGGCCTCCAAGAGAGGGGATCCTTTCCCAGGATCTGCCCGACCCCAAGCAGACCCAAGGCAGAGCTGGCCGCTGACTGCTCCCTAGTGCCCCACCAGCCGGGGAAGACATGGAGGGCTCCACCGCACGGAGCATCCCTCGCAAGACCCATTAAGAAGGCAGCTGCAGGAGGCAGATCGGAGCAGGGATGCTGCCGCGGCACCTGGATGGCAGCGCCCTCCAGACCCCCAGGCGGCGCTCCGCCCCGGGAGCAGCCAGCCCGGCTACCGGGGGGGGGGGAGGGCAAGGACGGGACGGCTGGGGCCAGCCCGCGGGAAAGGAGCCGGCGGGGCATCCCGGGGAGCTGCCGGGGCGCCCCCTGCCCCGGCGCCTCTTACCCGCTCCCGGGCCTGCCGCTCGGCATCGGCCTCCCGCTGCAGGTGCTGGGCGCGCTCCTCCGCCTCGTCGGCCACCTGCTGCAGGCTCTGGATCTTCTTCTTGACGGCGTCGATGGAGCTGATGCCGGCCATGGCGGGGGGCTGCCGGCGGGGAGGCCGCGCCGCCGAGCCCTTTGTGGGATCCGCCCGGCTCGGGCAGGAAGCGCTCAGGCAGCGGCCGCTCCCGCCGCCCGCCCTGCCTCCATCCCTTCCTGCTCCTCCTCCCGCTGCTGCTGCTGCTGCCACTGGCCGACCTGGGCTGCCGCTGCCCTAGGCAGCGCACGCAGACCTCCGGCCAGGGTGCACGGTGCCCACCCCGTCAGGGGACAGTCCCCAACACCAGGAGGGATGCACAGAACCACCACCCCACCACCCCGAAATAGTACATAGGGTGCCCCCCTGGGCAGGACGCATGGTCCTACCCAGGCAGGGGACACTGTCCCTACCTCCCAAGGCAAGATGCACAGTGGCTTCTGGGCAGGGCACACTGTTCCTCCACCCCAAGCAGAGTGTATGGTGCTCTTCCTCCTCCTCCCTGCAGATGCACAGTGCCCATGACGCCCCCTAGGATACAGGACACAGCTCCCCCAAAGCAGGACACATGGTGGCCCCCCAGATAGGGGTGCACAGTCCTACCAAGCTCCTCCAGGGTGATGGAGAGGAGCCCAGGCAGAATGCCAGAGCCTGGCCCTTGCAAGCCCCCATGGACATGGGAGCAATGTACCCATGGGTGCTCCCCAAGCTCTGCCCCCCACACCCCCTGCTGCAAAGCTGGGGGGGTCATAGGCTTTTGCCTCATGGGGCAGAGCCCACTCCCAAGCATCCCCCCAGGGGACCTGGGGCTGGAGCTGTGGGGCATGGTCAGATCCCCAGCAGCCATCCCACTCAGCCCCTTGGCATCTGGTCCCCCAAGCAGGGACCTGGCTAGCAGCCCTGCAGAGACCCACTGAGCCCATGGAGCCCCCTGCACCCCCCAGCTGCCCTGGGAGCTCTGTTCCATAGGAGAAGCCAGTTCCCAGCTCCTGGCTCTGCATCCTGGTTGGGACACATGCCTTGATCCATCAGAAGAAACTGGCACTGGTGGCACTCAGTCCTCCCTTAAGGAGCTCTGACAGCTTCCAGGCAGCCCTGGCTGCACTTCACACCTGCCTCCAGGGACGCCAATTCCTGGGCTGACCCCACCGTCTGCCCTTGGCTTTGGGGTCAAGGGGCCTGGGGGGGACCCAGCCACACCACTGGCAGTGCCCTGCAGCCCTGTGTCCCCCTGCTAAGTGGTGGCAGAAGAGGTGGCACTGCGGGTCCCCTGGAAGCATGCAGCCTCAGACTTGGCCCCAGTCCTGGCCAGTCCTGCACCACCCCCAGCCCGATGCCTGGGTGCCAAAAGTGCTCTCAGGCCAGTGCACTGGTCTTGGAGCAGAAAATGGGGTCTCAGCCAGCAAAGGGGCAGGTGTGAGCTGACTGCAGGAAGGATGGGGGTAGGTTGGAGGGCAAGTTGGGGGGCAGTCACCCAGCTGGGCTGGGTGCCTCCTGCTCTGGCCCTACCCAGGGACGCAGTCACTTCCCAGCAGAGCCCCATTCCCTCCCACTGGCTCAAGGAATCACCAAATAAGAACAAAATCTCAGCTGGGGAGAGCAACCAGGGTAGGAACTTGGGTGAAGCCTTTGGGATCATGGCCTGGGAACTATGGAGTTTCCCTGGGCCCTGCTGGGGTGGCTAGGGACAGGCCACCAGCTGGGGATGTGGGATGCTGGAGGGGACTGCTCTGACTAAACCCACTGTCCCTGCTGCACCATTTCCAGCAGCCCCTGCCAGCATCTGCCCATGGGCCCCATGGGACTGGGGACAAGAGGTGGTGGGGCCACAGTGGCCTTACAGAGCTGCTGGGAAGGGGCTGCCAGCACTGTAGAGCTGCCAGTCCAGGGGCAAGCACTCTCTGATCTGTCACCATCTGACCCCCCTCCAAGTGCCTGGGGATGCCATATTTGCACCCTTTAGTGCAGTCCCTGTGGGCTTCATGTATTGCCACCCCATGCCAGAGGCAGGGCAGTGACAGAGCAGGGGGAGATTTATTCTTTTAAGGCATTTGTTGACATTTTTGCCAAGACCAGGAGCCTGCCTGGATTGCTGTGATGAGCCCTGACCTGGCCAAGGTATGGGGACATTCTGTGCTCACAGGCACATGCTGTCCTGGCAGCTAAGAGGGGCATGGTGG